>NW_008795378.1:1105124-1106887 GCF_000699145.1 Aptenodytes forsteri | reverse complement strand
CAATGATTCTATGATTCTATGATTATATTGTAATTCTAGAATATTATGGGATTATGGAAGATTGTATCTGTTTAACAATACACTATAATTAAATTTGGATTAGTTTCCACTGCAGATCAAACTGAAACACCTACATGCTCAACTTTCTATAGTTACAATTTAGGACACTTATCTGAATAACCCGAATTTCAAGCCATTTATGGCTTGCTTATCACAAGTCAGACCGTGATGAAAGCAACTGCATTCCCACAAAACAGAGGGAGAGCAATCCACTGAGACGAGAAGTGAAATGAGAATGGTGTGCTGTCCCAAGGCTATCTTGCAAAGGGGATTATGCTGCTGGGTGAATAGAGCCGAGTTGGTATGTGAATACCCTCCTCCTCATCTGCGAAAGATTTCAACAGAGATGCATTTTAGTGGGATTCCCCACTGAAGGGGTCTCTACTTTCCATGCTGTCTGTACGCAGCACGTGCCTCATCAGGTACCCGGGGATGTACAGGGATTGTGTCCCCATTTACCCACCTTTCATTGGGAATAGGCTGGCAGGAATAGCCTTACGGTCAGTCATAGAATAGAATCATAGAATCATTTAGGTTGGAAAAGACCTTTAAGACAATTGAATCCAACTGTAAGGAAGGTAGAGGACAAACTAGAACTCATGATAATTCAGGGCCCCAACCTCCCCAGATCCTGCAAAAATTTGTAAGCTAATCCTTTCCCTGGAAGATTGGGAAGGACATATTTGGGAGGACCCCGATCAAGAACTTAGCAATGAGAGTGAATTAGATGAATCAGAATTTAAGGTAGCCCCTATTATTAAAACTGAGGTATGTGCCGGACCTCAAGAGGCAACCAGAGAAATACCATAAAGACCACTCCATGGGAACCCCTTCCACTGGCCAATCTGCACAAAAAATATGGGCGGAAGCCTGGTGAGAGCGGGACTGTATATCTGTGGCATCTCTCCTTAACTGGAAGAGAATGTATTTTGTTAGATCAAGGTGAAGCAGATGGCTTTTGGGGACCAGGAGTGTTCTTGAACGAGGGACCAGCCCCAACACTGAACCACGCTCTATTACGCCCGAGTAGCATACTGGGCAGGAGGCATAGACCGTCGGGATAGAGAGGACCCAAAGCTATAGCAGTAAGATCATTAAGTGAACTTTTTATTGCCTTACAAAAGCATACAGTCATACAAGCCAAAAGTCAATCCTATATGTTTCCAGGATGTAAATTATTTTAGCCACCATGACATGAAGATTTTTCAGCTCTTCATGCTTCTGAGGTCTGTGCATTTGGATTGAGCTCTGTGCATCACAACTGCACACTGAGCTTTCATCGGTCCCGAGAGGATGCACATCTCAAGTCCCAAACATGGGAAAAGAGGCTGCAGTGTACAAATGCACAAGTTGCTGCCAGCACCATGCCCTTTCTAAGGGCAGATCCTACTGATGAAGTTACAGATTTTGAAGTCCTCTGTACCCCTGAATGGAGGTTCTGCTAATCTTCAAGGAAGTTTGTCCCCAATTGATTTGACAGGCCACGTTGGCAACAGCGCGATTTCCCTGCCCAAAAGCTGTTTAAATACAGAGCTGGGCAATTGCTTGTTTGGAATTCAGGGCCATCACATCAGTGGCTTTTCTCATATCGTTACTAAAACATTTAGGAACAGCTATGATCAATCAGTTCCTTAAAAATAAACTGACAGCTTTGGTAGACACAGATAATTAGTGAACCTGCAATCATGTTTTTGTTCAGGGGG
>NW_008795378.1:1081381-1105037 GCF_000699145.1 Aptenodytes forsteri | reverse complement strand
GATCTGTGAGGGGGGGGGGGGGGGGGGCAAGATGTTGCCAGATCAATTCCCTACTAACAAACAGCTTAGCTTTATAAACCATTAAGAAAGGTAAACAACATGCAAAACTAAACCCCAAAAGAAGAAAAAAACGAGTTCTGATGGCAGCAGGACTGAGCGTTTGCAGTATCCTCTCCATTTTTATGATCTTTCCCCTCTTTTCTGGCCATATTGTGCAAGACAGAGTTGTGAGCTCTGGGTGGGCTATTTCTCAACTCCCAGTTTTTAAGTTCTCCACTTGCAAGACCCCAGCACCACTTGCAAGTCAAGAGCAGGCTGCAGCCACAGCTCCCACGTCTCCAAACAGTGGGGAGCTGGTGTTGCCAAAGGCCCTCGTGCTTACACTGCAAACCAGGTACATCCTTAAACCTGCACATAACAAATACCTGAAGGGTCATGAGCCTCCAAAGGGACTCAGAAATGTTTGTCCCTGTTTTAACCACTGGACAGGCACTTCAAGCAATCCCAAGTCCTCTTTGCTGTTAAATCCTTTTTTCCCAAAGAACCCACCTAGCAATTTCTGCAGTGACTACTCCCACAATTAATGCATCACCCACTCTCCCACAGGTCTGCAATGACCCTCTGTAGGCATATGTATATATTTGGGCTCTGGTGCAGGACAACTGCCACTTCAGATCTCAAAGTGCCTGCAGAAATACTGAAAGGCAGGCCTGCTTTTCCCTCTAATTCAATTTATTTTTTAAAGCACTGCATTCCTCACAAGGTCATTATTTGCAACTTTTATCGCTTTTCACATGCCTTCCTTCTGTGCATGTGTGTGCAGCTGCTCTGGAAGTACAAGATGAAACGGTCTTCTGATATTAAGTTTATTGCACACTTTTCCTGCTTGCACATTTTTAGTAAAATGAAAGGTATAAGGTTATTTAAAATACAGCCTCTATTGCAGGCCTGAGTTCCCTTCTTTGGGCTGGCCAAGCAAATGATGGTACAAACATTTTGAGAATCCCGAATGGAAAGAGAGATGATGTGCCAAGGGTATCCCAGGGATGGCATTCACATCGAGGACACTTTGTCAAGAGCACAATGTGAGGTCTAAGCAGGGACAGGGTGGCAGAGCAATGTTTACCTCTAACCTAGCTTCACGGAGCCAGTGGCATTTCTTCTGGGTGACAAACGAACAGGCTTTCTCTCCCTTGACTGTAAAAACATGCACAGATTGGTAACTGTTTGAAGCCAGTACTTTCTGATAGATAAGCAGAGAACAAATTTCCTCTTCACAGTGCCCAGGCACTGCTGGAGAAAGAAACCAGAACTGGACAGTATGGACCTCATCATTTGAGCTTTTTTATTTTTTTTTTTTTTAGTTTTAGCAAAACCTCTTTTCTTTGGCAAGTAAAGAGCAACATGAAGAGAGGCAGAGACTAAATAGTTGTGAGTGTCACCCATCCCACAAACACCAGAGAGTTGATATGGATGAAAAGATTTCTGTCCAGCTGGGAGCTGACGTAAGAAACACATTCTGGGTACACGCTAGAACAATCGCCTGCAAGCAGGGACCCAAAACACCACACCACCATCTACGGATCTGGCCCAAATGACTTTCACAGAAGCATAACTACACCCTTTTTACCAGATATGCCTAAGAAATACTACATAAAATTGGAATGAATGACACACGCATGTTTCCATTTTCCAGTCACCACAATCCCCCCAGCTCACTGCAGAAAGGATGCAACCAGCAGAAGCAGGGAAACACAAAACCCTACTTGTATTTACTTAGAGGATGGTTTATGCTGATGGTTTTAAAGTCAGATTATAGTTTAAAATAAGTATAGTAATTATTTATAAAAAATGACGACCAGAAAGAGGAAGACGGTCTACTCTTTGCAGCTTTATCTTAAAATTTAGGGGTTTGTCCCTTCTTTACCCAGGGAGCTCTGTGGGTCGTTGGTCCTCACACAATATTGCGAGGATTAAACAGTCAGTAACAGTGATGATAGAGAAACAGGGAAGGGAAGATTGGATCTTATGTAAAGAACCACAATGAGAAATCTTAAGTGTCTATTTTTAACATTATTGGAGGTGGATAAACTGTTCAACTCCAACATTTATTTGGAAATAAGTTAACAAAAATCTGGCTCACCACTCCTTTGCCCTGACTAGCTTGCCTAGTCTCTTCAGCTGCAGATCATTTAGTACATCTGACATGAAAACTCTCTTATTGTTTGCTATTTAACATGATATTTAAAATCAACAAAGATGTATGACAGTGCTTTCCCTTCTGTTATTTGTAACGGCACTGTGATTAGTTTCTTTTATATATTCCAAAGGATGTTTAAACCTCACACAAGTTATGAAGTGAAAATATCATATGGTCTTTCCCCACAAATTTACATGGCGGATTTTACACATTAATTTAGTGTGTTTCTAAATTAAATAATTTATATACTTAAGGGAAGGAAGGGAAACAGGCTTGGTTCCCAACCATTCATAAGCTGATCACAAAAGTCAGAAATTATTTCTATAAAAGTGAAACAAAATAAGACCCGCTATTGCTATAAGTAGATAAATTTATGACAGATTCAACTCACAGCTTCCTTTAACTCACACAGTCTCCCCAAGTCTCAAGTTTAAAAATGTTAGTAATTTGACAACCAGTGTGAATCCACTCACAAATGTACTCACTATTAAGCATGACATTATTTGCCCTTGCAGCAGAAGTTTTAAAAATTATCTTTCCCGTTTTACTAACACTAAAGTAGTTTCCAGGGTTTTAAAGTTCGATCAGAGGAGTTTTGAAACTCCTGTTGCTAGAAAAATATTTGTCCATTTTTTCCACAATGAAGGCAGTGTGACATTAGTATTGACTGTAGGAAGAAAAATACAAGTTTAGAGTCTGGTCAAAAACAAAGCCTAAAATTCAACAAGAAAAGGCAGAATTTCTGTTCATTTTAATAGAAAACATATTTCTGTTTCATTGAACCAAACTGAGCAGCAAAGAGGGAAAAGAGCAGGTTTTGATAGCTGTGAGATTTTAAATTGCAAAACCCCTAGTCTAGGGTTTTTTTATGCTTCACAAAAAAACATAAATATGCTACAAGCTCTTTTGAGTGGTCTACTAGAACCTGATGTTAAAACACCTTCGTGAAACAGTTTTCAGCATAGATAAATGTGCTCCTGCAGAGCCAGCTGGGTCATTTTGAACTGTTAGCGCTCCTAGGCTTTTATTATTGCTCCTCAGCTATTTGTTTCTGCCCTTTCCTGGCCCCTCCGATGGATTATATGAGCATCCATTGTCTGCTCCAGTTCAAAGTCAGCCAGGTTAGCTTCAATCACTGCTGAAGCTTACTTAAATTTCAGTAAGTCACAGGTGTCTGAGGCAAGCCTGCTACAACAAAATTAATTAATGGAATAGCTTCAGCAAACCGTACTGAAAGGAGCATGTCACATCTGATAAGAGATTCGTTACAAGGCATGGTTAAGAGATTCCTTACCTAATTTAGGCCCTGCGAACTGACTCCACAATGAAAGAGGACCCTTGTTAGAGCAGTGACTTTTCCACTACGTTTCTTCTTTGCTGGGATTAAGGACAAAGCAGCTTTAACCAGCACCTATTTTGGCAGGGCAATCTAATTAGCCATGCACAGAAGCAGGCTTTCCAAGTTACCCGATTATTTACTCTTCTCCTGAAAATCGATGGCATTAAAAAACCAAAACTTTTTGTACTGGATTCACTGTCTTTCAGTCTGTCACCTTCCTTTAGACCTCCCCAGTGATATGGTCACATTGTGGAGAGGAATTTTCTACCCTGTAGTTGGTACCTTGCCCTAGATTTCAGATGTTTTCCAGGTAGCTACAATGACTTCTAGCCGTGTCTAGGTTGGGCTTCCTTTCTCTCACCCCCGGTTTATCTGTCTATACTGAGAACACCAAAGGACAGGGACCATGGCACTGCAAAATGCTGAACAGCAGAGTCATCCATGGGACTACGTCTGTGTTAGGTAATAAATATTTATGTCCAGGTCTGAAGGGAGATAGATGCATTTCCTGATGACTATTTTCAAGGAGGGAAGAGGACAGAGGAATCTCTGAGGTATGGCTTTTGCGGGGAGAAGTGTGGAGAAAAGGCAGAGAGCTGCTTCCAGCATGTGTGCCCAGGGCAAGCAGCCCTATAGCTCCAGGGGACGGTCTCAGCAGCAGCAATTGCTTTTGGGGAGAAGATATCTATAAGCACTGAAAGGGACAATCCACCCAATCAAGTCTTAAAGACCTAGATTTAATTTCCTGATCTGTCACTGGCCTTATTGGAGAATAAATACATGAATAAATTGCTGTGAGATGTCACGCAACCCTGTTAGTGAGGGCCACAGATGATTTGAAAGAACGACATTGATTTGCCAAAGATCCTGGTAATTTGAATTCATTGTCGGGATGGGGAAGGAATATATCAGGGAAAAGGATGCTCTAGGACTTTTTTTTTTATGTTGCTTTCATGTGAAGACTGGCACAATGCAACCATTGAAAGTGGTAACTTGTTCCTCACCAATAACTGGATCCTGGGATCCTGCAATCACAGTTCATTTCTCAGATGTCCCTCAAGAGCAGATCTCCTGGACAGAGTGACTTGAAAAGACAAAAATGGCCAATATCTGTACTCCCGATTTCTCCTTACTTTCAATGCCTGATATGCCAATCTGTCCCGAGATATTTAACAGTGGTTTAGCTCAGTAAACAGACAAGAGCCCCTCATCCACAACTCTATATGCAAACCATATGTTGTAGTTCAAAACTCTCAAGATTATAATTAGAACTGTCCATTCAATTTAAACAAGGTCAAGAATGAAAACTATTTCAAATTCAATAAACAGGCCATTTGAAAGTGCAGACGCTGTGGAGGACAAGCTTAACAACTTAATTGACAGGTAAAGCTTCATTTCTAATCCTCATTTTGATATCGTCTGTAGCCTCAGGAGTCAAAACACATCACTTCTCAGTCCTCAAAATATGCAGAGAAAATGAAAATGTCAGTTGAATGAAAAAAAGGAGAAGCATCTGTTTGATAGCTGTGTAAGCCTGTGATATGTAAACTGCTTTAGAGTCAAGCAGCCCTAATTAGAGTTTCAAGGCATTCTTCATTAAATATACACACACAGACACACACATATATATATGAGTTTTAAGCAATTACTGGGGCCAGATAATTTGCAAGAAAATCAGGGTATAGAATTAAAGTAAGGAACATGATAATTTCATGGACCGACCTAGGACAACACCGTGACGTTTTCACACAGCCATGAAGAAATACTTTTCCCCATCTTTTCACAAAGCAGATCTGTATATTTTTCTCCACTCTTAGTCTTTAAAACAAAAAAGAACAATCCATTTCTGAATCTCGCAGTAGTACACAGCATCTCAGCAAAGTAAAACCAAAAAGGAAGACTGATAGGGTTTACCAGCCTCCACAGTGGGGTTATACTAATAGATATTTTGGCAACTGTACACCTTTGACTACTCCAATTCATATCAATATGAAACCCACACAGATGGACATAGACACTCAGTGGAAAACTGGTGCGCCAGGATAAGTGAATGACCACACGAAATAACAAGGGAGTACAAGCTGAAGAATGACAATCCAGACAAAAGCGTAACTTATGATCTTTAAAAGTGTTTATATACTGAACAGCCTCATTAATTTTACTGTTTCCTGCAGAAAAGAAGTGAATGTACTGACTGTAAACAGTGACGTTGGAAGAGGATGTTTTGCCTGTGCACCGCAGCAGTGGGGGCTGAAACACAATAATTAAAGTTTTATGTAATTTCTGCTTAGGAAAGAGGCTTTGAGATCACTAGCATCAGCAGCTTCACCACAATGCTCCTGCAAGTTTTTCTGACATGGGGCAGAATAGCAGAAGGAAGATTTGTTATGGGGCTATCAATTTTTAAATACAGTTCCTCAGCACAATTCAGTTAGACCATGCTGGGAGGCAGGAGGGTGGCAAAGGAGGAAAGGATCTCTACGAGGAGGTGTACTTAATAAGCGACAGCATGATACAGCCCAACTCCTTGCGCAGATTCAAATCTGAGACGTACTAAGGAGGTTTATACATTGGGCCATCAGCATCTTCTCTCAGCAGGATATGACAGTTTGAAAAAACAGTTATGGAATAAAAAGAGAGAAATGACTGATCTGATGAGAACATCTGGTTTTTGTTAGCAGCAATATTAATGCCCACTTGCTGAGCTCAGTAAGTGTCTTTACTACAGTAGGATGCATAGAGAAATGTCTTTTCCACACACAGTAGGTAAAATATGCAAAAGAAAACGATAATCATGCACATACCTTCATAATCTGATGTTTCCAGTTTACAGTACATACACTCTGCTGGTCAGAAACGTGAACGCTATTTGTGACAAATGCCCTACTTGGATTGGTAAAAAGCTTTAAGACATCACAGGGGTAGACTCGTCACACAAAGCCCATCTCGCTAATAATTGGTTTGGGAGGAGCAATCGCCAGTCAGAACTGTATTGTTCAACATGTGAAACACGTGCAATGCTAGCACTGTGCTTGCAGTGACAAGACTGTGCATGACTAGGATAACAGGGAGGGAAAACACACCATTCAGCCACCAAGCTCCATATCTCTGCCAATCTCACCTAGACGAGACCACAGCACAAGCCACTCCACTTCTGGTAAAACCGGGCTCGCTGACATTGCTCTCCAGCCATTAGTTCACATGGCACCTCCTCAAGAAGCTACCACAAGCGTCGATCCCCCACTGGAGCTACCACAGCTCCAGGCTGATCTGCAACATAAATCACCAGTGAGCAAAAGACAGCATGTTACACAGATTTCCTTGCTCTGCTTCCTTACGACATATATTAGTCGTGACCCTGCAGAGATTCATCCACAAGAAGAGAGAAGTGGCATTAACACATTCCAAACCTGTCCATACCAACTTCCAGAGCTGGATCCTAATGAACAATGTCACCAAGCACAGAAGATTCCTTCCCCCCCCCCCCCCCCCCTCACCTTTTAAAGAAAAGTGCCCCAAGCACAGAAAGTTCCCTCCCCCCCCCCCCCTTTTTTCCCTCTTACTGAGATTAAAAATGACATCAAATTAATCACTTGATTGCTCCATTTTTATTAGTTGTTTTAGAACTCCTTGGCTGACATTGAATCTCTTTTGGGATAGTAACTGTTAACAAGGTACTCGGATGGGTCTTTCATAGATCTGGTATGCAACAACGGCAGGTTTATTTCAAGTTGGTCTTCTAATAAATCCCAGTTAAAGCCCTCAGGTACTCATGTAATTGAAGTTTGAGTAATCAAATATGATGTTGATCAAACTACTGATCTTTTAATAACGAACTGTAGCCCTCCCAGCAGTTGCTATCTTGCTGACAGTCATGTCTGGATCACTTCCTTTGGGCCAATACTTTGAACAGAGAAGCTGACAGATTTCTGTTTGGTTTAGATTTTATCACAAATTGTTTTAAAGCTTTTTAAGGATGTATCAGATGGCTCCTAAAATCCATGGGCATTTCAATAAAGAATGCAATTTCTATTAGTTGTCTCAGTAAAGCCTAGTATTAAATGCTTCTAAATAAGGAATACAAACACCACTCAGGACTTGTACTTCTTCCTATCTCTGTACCTGCCGTTAGTCCTTGTTTACATAGCCTGTAGGCAAAGCCATAGAAAAAGCAGTAGTTACCCTGCACAGTACTCTCCACTGAAAGGCAAATGTGCACATTATTCCTCTCATAATTTCCATTTAAAGTATGAATTGAAGGTTTCCAAGCCCTGCCTCTCTACACAAGAGTAATTCAGTTGCAATTTACATTTTCGATGTGCTCAAAATGAACACCAAGATGACTCATGTGCTGTTTATAAGATGTTCATATTTGCTGGTAAATACCTTCCTACGAACAAGATATAATTTAAGTATTCAAAAGTCTTGCTTCTGCATAAAATTACTACTAACCGTAATTTTGGAGACCATGACCAGAGCTTCAATTTCAGGCTTGCAAAGCTCTTCCTACACAATGATTCTTAAAAGTACAAGTATATTTTCTTCTCTGACAATGACAATCGTTGTATCTCTGTAATTGCGGAAAAAATTACCTAGCTTTTAATTCACATTAGTCAGCTGCAACAATACCATGCTTCTTTCCTTTCTTTTAAAATAAACTAATTATTGTCAATCAGACCAGTGGAATGCTAACATTCTCCATAACCTGCCTTTCAGAGGTAGTCATAAATGCTAGAAACTAGCTAATATAAACTAATCAGAGCCCTAGAACTATCTCAAAACATACTCGTACTGCAGTCTATCATTTTTGTCATATTATTTCTAAATATTGTATTTTGTCTGGACAATAATAGCCCTTTCATATAGTTATACAGTGCTTTTCAACTAACTATTCAAAGCTCTTGCATTAATTAAACCACAGTAAATCCTTGACTGGTGTAGCAAATACTGTAATATTTCCAAACCATAAATATTTTGATTGTCAAAAGCTGATCAATAAAGCTTTATGCATCGAGTAGTTTGGACAAAGAAAACGTTTCAGGCCAGTATGTTTGCTCATGCCCAACTTTCTGCACAAATTCACAACTGCAAGAGCTGGATACACATGCAGAGAAACCATGAAGGGGATGACTGTCATTCTCCCTGCACTTTACGCAACCAGTCCTTTCCAAAGATAATAGCAAGTTACGGTTCCCACTTAGTATTTCCTTCCAGCTGGTAGAGCCCATGTGAGGCTTTTCAGATCCCGGAGGAAGACACGGGAGCTGGAAGCCTTGGGGAAGCAGCCCATGTGCCGAGTCTATAATCAGCTGTGACGCACGGTGAGTTTTGAAGCGCCATATGGACTAGACCAGCAGACACCGTAAAGATGGGACTCTTCGTTTGTTGTTACCTGGGAGGCCTGTGACATCTAGAAACAATTTTTCCCTTTCAGTCCGTGTCAGAGCATTGATCAATAATTCATCTGATAACTGAAATGCAGAATGGGGTGCCAGTTTTCTGCAGTTTATGAATAATACTATGCTTTTTAAAACACATGTTGCTTTGGAACACAGCAGAAGACATGCTGCAGGAAATGTATGACATGTCGATACGCTGTGCTACACCCAACCCTGTGTAATCCTTACATAACCTGAAAATTAAACTGCCAGTTGCATGGTTTGTTTATGCAAAAGGCCACTATTAAAATGCTGCAGTTGAATTAAACATTCAAAGAGAAAAATCTAGACACCAAAAAAACCCTCCATCAGTGTCCTGGTTTCAGCTGCAATATAGTTAATTTTCTTCCTAGTAGCTGGTACAGTGCTGTGTTTGGGATTTAACATGAGAATAATGTGATAACACGCTGATATTTTAGTTGATGCTAAGCAGTGTTTATACTAAGTCAAGGACTTTTCAGCTTCCCATGCTCTGCCAGCGAGGAGGTGCACAAGAAGCTGGGAGGGGGCACAGCCAGGACAGCTGACCCAAACTGGCCAAAGGGATATTCCATACCATGTGACGTCATGCTCAGTATATAAACGGGGGGAAAGCTGGCCGGGGGGCAGCAATTGCTGCTCAGGAACTGACTGCGTTGGCTGATGAGTGGTGAGCGGTTGCATCATTTGTCTTCCCCCCCCTACCCCCCTTATTATTATTTTATTTCAAGTATTAAACTGTTCTTATCTCAACTCATGAGTTTTCTTACTTTTGCTCTTCCGATTCTTTCCCCCATCCCACCAGGGGGGGAGGGGGGGGAGGGTGAGCGAGCGGCTGTGTGGGGCCTAGCTGCCGACTGGGGTTAAACCACAACAATGAGAAAGAGAGATTTTTCCTCCATGGAAGAAAGAGATTTACCAAGATTGTCTTGAAACAATCATTGAATTCTTGAAATGTAAGCGGTCCCAGTCTGTCCAGAGAACCAAGGCTGCAAATGCAGATAGGACTCCTTCAGCTGTTGCTTTGGAGCCTCGGATTAGGATATTGCTCTTGACACCAGCCATTTCTACCCAACTGGTCTGCATAAAACTTCTGCTTAAAAAGTGACTGAAAAACTGACTGTGCCTGTCCTCAGCTCCAATCAATAAAAACATACATCCAGGATAAATGAGCTCACTCTTCAATGGCAATATTCACTTTGGTGGAAGCTGTCACAACTGTTAGTTCATCTACCCTGAGGGATATCAGATGCGAGAAATTACATGGTTTAGCTCACAGTCGTCTTTGTTCAATGTGTAAGAGAGGAGCAGGGAGACTTTAGCCATAGTCAAGCATGAATCAGGAAAAATCTAAACAAGTGCAATTAAAATTCAAAACTAAATCAATTATCAGAGCATCAGACGCTCTTCTCAGCTAAGACTGTCACATAAGTGCTCAAAAAATAGGTTGGAAGTGTCTGTTCTGGTCTGAGTGATGTGTCTACCCTTCCCTGACTGAAGAGAAACAGATCAGACCCAAAATGACTCTGATTTTGCTGAGTTTAGTATATATGATACATTTTCATAAGATTGAAAGGGTTTGTGTGTCCCCAGCATGTAATTGAGTGGATTAGGCTTGGGAGGGTGCACAAAATGAGAGGGGACTGACCAAACCAACCCACGGCATTTGCTACGTGCTGACAACCGCTGCAAGCCTGAAATGAGCCCGCCGAAATTCAGCTCAGGTTCCTGCCTGCCTTGGGCTTGCCATTAATCACGATTCAGGTAATTCATTTTAAAAGTCCAATAACCTACAGTTAATGTTACCTTTACTATGTATCTGTTGTAATTTTTACTACTTATTTTGAGCACATTTTTTGCTGTAGTACTACCACGAAGAGACAAATGCAGAAAGATGACACTGTTTGCCTAGGAGAGTGCAACAGCTACCAGCAGCTATTGATCCCAGCTGGCTCCAAATGCAGCACAGGAGTGCCTAAGAAAGGTCAGACGAATGACCTCCAGCCTTCATTTCTTCTCAAGAGCCAGAGACAAATGCTTAAAACTGAGAATCAGGAATTTCCAAAAGAATTACTCGGGAGTAGAAATAAAATTAAATTCCCAATAAGGTTTGCAAATACAGCTATGAATGTCTTACGGTAGTTTCTACCCAGATCTTCTCTGCAGCCATGCGCAAACACCACACAGTTCTCCTGTCTAAATTCGAGTCTCCAGAAAACCACGGAAGTCTGACTGTATAATGCTAAATAGTGTTTAAAATGCACAATTAATCCTTAATCTCAGTTAATATATTTCCCTTTATAAGAGGAGTAAGGGAACTCTTGATTTTTATCAACTGGGATCTGAAATCAAAAGTAGTAATTATGCTTTTTATTTGTGACAAAAGATACTAATTTGACAGTTAGGAGCAACCATAAATAAACAATATTTAAATGTAAAACCAGCTATTGCTTCTTGTTAAATTCACCTCAAATGATCAGACATCTACCAGTATTCTGGATGTACAAACTAATGGAGAAGAAAATATTTATTCTTCAGCCTCTGACAGAGTGCTCACAGCTTTTTTATATTTTGAAACCTAAATACGTGGAGTTTTCTGACTCTGATATAAGAACCCATGTTGGAGTCCCAGGGTACCCAAGAGAACCTAACGACAGGGCTGGAAATACCACAAATTAGGTTTTGTCCTCTTTTTCTCTCACAATTCTTTTTCTTTTGCCTATTCTTTTTCTCTTCCTTTTTTAATTACTGTATAAAACCAATACATTAAAATATCTTAGTTATCGAGATTGTTCACCCAGGGTCTGTTAAGGTCACAAGATGGAGTTGTCCATTTCCCTAATTCTCTGAGGTGGACATTAAGTGTAACTGAATTACTGTGCCCAAATAATTAGTGATACAATTCCTGCAACTGGTTTTATTTCCATATCTCAAGACAAGGTCTTGAAACACAGAAAGATGAGTAAGACTGGGTGGCCTCACCTCATCTAGGAGTGCCTTCACTCGATTGATCTAGGATTTGAGTTCATGCGGAGTGGTACTTGTTGCACATGTGACCAAAACTGGTATATTTTTCTTTTTGTAAAATATAATTTATTTTCCTTATTGTCCTTCTATTGAAGTGTTCCTGAAAATAACTAACCTGGTGTCATGGTATGCCAGAGTGTTATGAGTCAAATGCAACTTTGAGATAAGACAATGCAAAAGCATCCTGAATTCCTCCAATGGACTAATTTATCTTCTTCTATTAAAAAAATAAATACATTAAAAACAAAACAAAAAACACTTCCTTGGCATTTCCCTAGAGTTGCATGGTATTAAGTCCTTCAGTTTTTTCACAGGACATAGCAGAAGCCTGGTGCATTGATTTGTTGGCAAGAAAAACAGTCCAAATGCAGAATTAGCATGTGTCTCTGGCAAAAACCACAGAATTTGACAAGAATAAGTTACGACTGATACCTCAAACCTTGCAGACTAAATAAATGCTGAGGTCATTTTAATAAACACTTTCTTTCTCTTAGACGAATCCTTCAGTATTCCTTTTAGCCCAGCTATTAACTCTTCTGTGGCAACAGCATCTGGAGAGCTCCCATCTGACCTGGGATCAGGCTAAACCAGTGACAGCGGTGACTATTACATTACTGGGGTAAACAGCGGTGGCCTTGCAAAGTCACACACTGGCTCTGGAGGCAGCCGCTCTGAAAGTCCCTCTGGCAAAGGTCAGGAAACCTGCCAGGGCTCCGAGGTTTGACTGAAACCCCCAGGGACGGGGTTGCGGTGATTGCAATATTACTCTAATCACTAAAATAAAAGCTTCTTTTAATCAACAGCTAATCATAGGACTTCATTTGTCTCTAACTTCCTTCAGTTGCTTTGACAGATGAGAGCACAATAATATAAATAAGAAATGACAGTTTACCAAAGAAGGTTAACATAAGGTCGCGACCTTTTTTTATTTGACTTCTGGAGCTTATTCATGTGTGAAAATGCACTTTTGTAGCTGTAGCCTCAGCATCCCTTACAGATCTGGACTTGTGCCAATAATTGAGTTTTGAAATGGTATTTATGTTTGGAAAATATCATTTTGCTTTCTGTGATGTTTGAGTAGAATTGTTTTGCATTAGTATAAAATATAAAATGATAATATCTGTACGTCTCACAGAGTATCACATAAGAAGTCAGTGGTACCTCTGCTTAACAAGTAAGGAGGTATTGCACAAAGGTGAAGCTGATTTGTGCATACGCACAAACACACACACATTTCCTCTCCCTTACTCAGACCAAGATACAGCTTTCTGAGCAAATCCACCCACGGACACTAACCAGACCGCCCCAAAACCACTCAACGCTGGTACAGATGAATAGGGCACAGAATCAGGCCGACAGTCATATACTAATAAGTGTCAAATATTAATTTGTTGTATTATTTGTGCAGTGATTTAAATCCAAATCCCTTCTCATCATTAATTTCCATCAGACACATGAAGAGCAAGAGGTAAGCATGAGTTTTATGTCAAAATCTGTAATGCCTACGCAACTATCTGCCAGAAAATATTTCTCTGTCAGATAAGAAAACTGAAGTTCTGTCCACGAACACTGGAAAGAATCTGCAGTACAACATGCAGATAATTAGTTTTGAAAGGCTAATCAGTTCACCGCTCTAGCTGGCATTTCTATATAGATGTATCTGCCTTCACCTTACTGCAACTTGCCTCTTGATGCGAGTATCCCTTAATGAAGTGAAGTAAGACTTTACATACCACATAACTCTGAATGATATATCCTGCCATAAGAGCCCCCAGTTAGTTAGGAAAGACTCTTACAGGCCTTGGAAGGACTATGGAGCCCACAGCGTGGGATGTCCCAGGCTGTGCCACTCCATCCCCTTCCCTACGTGGCTTGAGTCAGCCGCAGAACCACCCAAGAAAGGGAAGTTGTAGTCAGTGCTGATAGCAATAGCTTATTTTAAGATTATCTCACCTATTTTATGCTGTTGCTTGTTCATATTCATGGAGCCTTGTGTCTTGCAGACACCTTTGACACCCTAGAAGACAGAGATGCTGAGCATCCTCAGCTCACTCTAGCTGTGAAATTAGGCCTTTGGGTCTCCTAAAATTACTCACATAACCCCAGCTATTATTGATCAAATCAGCAGTACACTTCATTATCTTGTTGGATTAGTGAATTTTCAAACACTTTCCCTTCCTTAGCATAAACAGCTACAAATGGCTAAAACTTTTTTTTTTTAAATGCAGTTATTTCCTGACATGTTTCCTTTTTGTCAGAAGGATGCTCTATTTTGTTTCTGAAAAACAAGATCAATCTTTGCACTAATGACTTACTGAATAAAATCAGTATTACTTCCATGGTACTTTCCTAACAATACACCTTATTTGTACCTTGGCTTATAAAAAAACGTGTACACCAATTGATCATTTCAGTCACCAGTGAAATAAAACCAACCATGAGACGGATAATGGCAGCAGAATAATAGTACACATCTATTTAACGCTCAAGTTTAGACTAAGGGGTAACATAAAGCACAATGATGCTATAAAGAAAGAAAGAATGTAACTACCCGGAGCAACTATAAGCCTTATTCCTCCAAAAACGCTGGCTAACCTGAATGAGAAGCTGTTTTACTCTCATCTGCAAAATGACCCCTTTGAGCAACGCAGAGGCATCAATAAAACACCAATTCAGTGTCACGACCCGAAAGGCCAGCACCTTCCAGCAGCGCACACAGTTTTGTTTGGAAGCTCTCTTTTCCCATATATAGTAATCATCCACTAAGTTACTTATATTGTAACATCTGATGGCTAGAATTTGGCTGAAGAAGCCGTCTCGCAAGTCAGTATAGCTAAATGCTCATTGTCATTATCATCTCCACAAAAGTACAGGTGTAATGTAAACTCTATGACTTTAGTGTTTCCAGTTTATTGTAAATTTCCATTTTTGTCCGAAGATTTCAATAAGCATCTTCAAAATGGCTAGTAATATTGTCTCCTGTAATTCCTGGTTAGATAGTATGCAGTACAAGAATCAAATATCTTAAGCTTTGTTTGAGTTTTTAAAGAATGTCAAGATACTAGAATTTAAAGTATATTTTAAGAATAGCAGAATTGTGCAGAAGGAACACTAATTTAACTAACTTATTAACACAAAACTATTTGAACGGAAACAGGACTCTTGCATGCTAAGCAATTTAGGATTACAATCAGTAGGACCCCTGCTTTCAAAAACTTGAGTTTTTAAAAAAATTTTACGCAGATCTGAAAACAGCGAGTAGTCATCAACATAGAGACTTATATGCTGGCTCACGGGCATATTGCCAACTAGTCCCCACAAGAGGAAAGAGAAGACTGAGGTGAAGTAGCAGGAATCTGTGAATCATGCATAGTATTTCTGCCTTGAGCTCTCAAAAGGCCAAAATGAAAGTATGGAGGACCATAATGAAAAACTTCAATCAAAACAAAATAACCATCTACGGCTTATTTACACTGTCAAGTTGGATATCAAATGATAGCTTTCTGTGGTAAATAATTCTACAGTCTTCCAGTGAAAAAAGGAGTGCAGCCAAACAAATTAAAGTTAGGATAAAGAATATGACCACAGCTAAGAAATGCATTGCTTTGTACAAACTTTAAGAAAGGAGTTGAAGGACAATGGTAAAATGAAATCCCAGAAGAAAGGAATTTGTGAGATACTATGCAACAGGAAAAGCCAGAGGAGATGGTTTCTTGTGAAAAGATGATAATACAGTTCCTGAAAACCTACCTAGCACCTTTCATCTTGAGACAATCAAAAAACGTCAATGATATACTTACTGCAGCAATGAAATGCAATCGAGGGTGCAATCCAGGCACACAGCCAGTGCACACAAGATCATATGGCAGCGAACATTCATTACTTGTGTTAGAGTTCAAGAAAAAGGAACTGCTCTGGCCTGAAATACAGTACACCTTGGCTACTTTACACCTGATCTCCTCTACCTTTTGCATCTGATGATGCAAAAAACGTAGTGGCTGTAGGTCAACAGATCAGATGGGCTTGTTTACACCCACTCTCTGTTTACCAGTGCATCTTTAAGAAGTCTATCCATAATTCATTATGTGTTCTAACATAAGCTTATGCAATGTTTAGCTTCTACATAAAGTCAAGCTTTTGCATAAGAACAAATTTTACCCCCCATAATGCACTAACTAGACTTACATTTCTCTTAGGAAGAAGACAAATGGGTTTACGTAACATGTGGTTTTAAATCCTTTTTTATTCAGTTAATCTCTAGCTGTGGAATTGTGATTGAAATGCAAAAATGTATGTGTATTTTCTGATAAAAACCATTTTGTTTTAGAGACAGATGAAATGTTATCAAATACAAACACTTTCTTCAGGTTTTTAAATTGATGATGGAAATTCCATAAGCAGAACATGGCGCAGCCAATCCAAGTTAAGCGATAACATTTTTTTCAGAAAAAGAAAACAAAAACCCAACCCTTTGAAGTGTTCTTACATCTTCATAATCCAGACATGAGAAAATCTGCACTCTTGACAACTCTGAGTATACGCTCCTCAGCTGGCTCCAGATAAAAGCTAACATTTCCTTTTCCTTTCCAATGTCTTCTCTGATTTCTTAATAGCAGTGAGACACAGTACAAAACATTACCTCCACATGACTTTCCATCTTCCTCCAGTTTCTGGCCAGCTGGACATTTGCAGTGGTAGCTGCCAATGGTATTACAGCACTGGTCGTGACATCCACCATTCTCAGTGGTGCACTCATTTACGTCTGTCGGAAGAAAGTATACAGCAGTCAGTAAAGAGCAGGCATTGACCACATTACCTGGTTATTTCAGGACAATCATGTACGATTTTGATGTGACAAAGTGAGAAAGTTACTGAGACGTAAAGCAAGAACCCTGAAGGCAACCACAGGCGCAATGACTCCCAGCTATGTTGCTGTGCCCCCCAACTCAACCAAGAGGTGCAACGATGGGATTATTCCTCCCCCACTTCTGCACAAGGTAAGCTGCAGAGTCCATCCAGCTCAAGCTATAGCTATAGTGGGCTATAGCCCACTCACCAGCTTCCCACTTCTGTGCAACAAGATCAGGAACAATCTTTATACTGTCATTTCCACCAGCTCATTTGTGCATTAGGTTGCTTCTAGAAGTCATGGCAGAGATGAAAAACCTCTGGAAGATGTAAATCCATTAAGGTCCTTCTTTCCTTCGGATATGTGTGCACTAATACCTACACACCTTACATATTCACCTGATCAAGTTTGTGCTTGCCTGCGTGATTTTGAATAGGAAAAATTAGATCTTTACACATAAATGAAGAACATTAAAGAACCACATAAATAAGTAAGTAAATAGACTAGCCAATGGCAGAGAAAAATCAATAGCGAAGACATTTTCTTTTTAACCCGTGTAGTTATATATCCTGCGTAAGGATTTCCGAAGAAATGTGACAGAAATCATCAGGCCAGTAATGCTGTTCTGCTGAACAGGATCAGAGACAACAGATAGCATGGAAGTATTTCCAAACTAGAAAATTTGTCAAATGGGATAGTACATATAACAAAACCAGCAGGTATTTGCTGCACTGATTTCATATACTCTGGAACACATGCTTATGCAATGCTTTCTTGCTTGCTTTGCTCTCTCTGAAGTGTTAATGTCACACACACATAATTCATCGGTGCAGGGGTAAGCAGGGACAGCAACGAACCTGCGTAAGAATAACAGGCTGTGGGTGTATTTTTCTCAATGTTTTTGACAAATGTATTGAACTGGCTTGGTCACAGAGCAGACCTGCTCAGCGTGTTGGTGAGGAGAAAGCCAGAGCTAAGGGGACACACCACGTTCTCAAAGCCTGGCCTGAGGCCACAGGTGATAGATCTCTCATCCCAAGGCCTTTGGCACGGGTAGACATCACACATTACATTCAGGCTAGAGAGCAAGAAAAGCAGGAGGAGGAGGATTAAGCAACAGAAGATAAGCATCATCATGACTGTAAAAATCGCAGGCAGCTACTTCCTATTAGCAGCACTCTGCATCTTTAATGGGGAAATGCGGATTTTTAAAAAACTTCTAATTAGATTCTGGTCAAAAGAAATACAGAGTGCTATAAAGACAAATAAAAAAAAAGAATTTCACATTCATGCAAGAGAGATGAGAGCCTTTCAACTGCAATCCTTAGCTGTTAATGTCTAAGATTTACCAAGGTTTGTGAGTTCTTCGATGAGCTTGAGCTTAACTTTATTAGCTCATTTCTGATCCTGCCTAAAAACCAGAGGTTAAAAGAAATTTTTGGGGAGGTTTCAGACTATTAAAAAGCTAAAAGAAAAGTGTATCATTAAACGCCAACATTTACTAAAGTGCAGCTGAAGAGGCACAAACTCTAAAACCACCCCATTTCTCTATGGCTCTAAATTCAGTGTAATGACCGACACAACAAACCTTTCTTTGTCCCCAGTGATACTGAAAAACACTGGCAAGCTATATAAAAAAAAATTCAGTTGTCTCAGAGCTACACAACAAACCAAATCCTAACTCGTGTGAAGTCAAGGCTCTTCTCCTGATTTCATGGGAACACAATTTAGACAGAAACTTTTCCGAAGAAAAACACTCCCCCCTGCTCCAAAATGCAAAAACAAATCGTACCAAAATAAGACATTCGTCTGTTCACGTCTCTTCAGCAAGAGACGGCGAGAACATATGACAAGCGACAGATTTTAGACATATTCCTCAAAGCGCTGGAAGAAGGCACGCTAGCGCTGAGCATTGTGCAGAAGATCGACAAAACAGGCATGTTCCAAATGATTTACTCCCTCTAACTAGCAGACATCTTGATGTGCCTTGTGGTAATAAACAGTAATGAGCCACATAATAACCCTGCTCCACAGCTTCGACTTCTATTTATACTAACAGTATTGAAAACTAATAAAATCTCTTGCTCTTTTTATTTTTTAAACAAAATAATGGGAAGAACTACTTTATTTTTCTACACTGTGTTTGGTACCTACAATGCTACATGACCTCCTAGCATAAAATATTGCCTAAGTGATGTGGTCTACGATATACAGCCCAATTTATTAACACCAGTGTCTGTATTTTGAACCAAAACATTGGAAGAAAACCTTTCTAGCTGAGGAGCTAATAATTATCCTCTTGATTTCACTAGGGTATAATATATTCGGAAGTGTATAGTGCTATTGCATACTAATGTACAGAATGTTTTTCCTTTTGATTGCAGCGTGTTTCTAGTAGCAATCAGAAATCTTTTTCTTTCTTGTTCAGCATAAAATGCTGTGGTCCACCTATGAATTTTGCCTCCCAAAAAGTAGTGGTGCTATATGACTGATAACCTCATCTTCTTCCAACTCTCTGTCATCTGAATGCTCTGTCCAGGATTTCCTTGTCCCTGTCTTAATACTTGTTTTCATCCTTTGATGAAATGTTTTCATCCATTTTTCTTTGCTGCTTGTTACACCAGAAATACACTGCTTTTTCTATTATATGCAGAAAACCTGACTTTTCATCCACGTCTCTTTAAAACAAATAACCTCATTTAAAGCTAATCAGCATAACTCAGAATTAAATTATAGTTTATTTTAAGACACCAAAATAAGCTTTGTGATACCGCTTTATCCCTATTACACAGCGCTCACATTTGAAGGCATACCCTCCCTAGGTATAAACTATTTAACCTTAGTGTTATAAAAATTTGCTCTCTAAGCATCTGCATCCTTCGCTGTACTGTCTCCTGTACAAGACCTTCTCCATTGCCTGTACCCTGCCAAGTTGTTTTGTACAACCCAGTAAGAAAGGTCAGAAGTTGCCTCAGTCCAAAAGCACAAAAATAAATGATCTGAATGTGAAGTAATAAAGAATCAGTTTTACATTTGTAAAAAGACGGTTCATGTAGCTCTTATAAGCTGCAATCAGCTGTTCTATATTCCTAAAACACAGAGTAGTCGGAATTTTAAAATCCAATTACAGATTTGCCACTATAAAAAAGAGGGGGAAAAAAAACCCAGAACAAAAACAATTCTGTCAAATGATAAATTTCTGTCTGCTTTCTATATTCAATGTCGTTCAAGGTTGCAAATATATTTGCCTTTTGAATAGAAAGAAAAATGACAGAAAATTTCTGACATGTAACAAGTCTGCCAGGTTAGGTCTGACAAAAGTTCAATGTTATCAAGACTATCAATCCATCTGTAATGACATGCTGTAGGCGCTTCAAAAAAATAAATGTGATGTTTGCTACTGCAATGCTTCACATTTATTTATAGAGCCAATGTTGCAACACAAAAACATTATCCGTGGGACATACTCTATGTGAGCTTTCAATCCTGCTATGTGAAGTCTTAAGGAAAAAAAAAATTGAAAAAACCCTCACCTAGATTAACTTGATATTAACTTTATACATGATCTGTCTACCATACGTGCGGAAAAAAAAACCACAGCGTATTTTAAATCCACTAGTATTCAAAAACGTGGACTGTAGACACGTGCCCTATGTCCCGCACTCCCTGCACATGTGGTATTCTAGAACTGCACTACATAAAAAGGTATTCTTTTATCTAAAAATCTCGTCAAATATTTGATATGTAGGGAAGCATGACTTTTTTTCATGAAACGGACCACCTTCGCCTGACTAAATATGCCTAGGAGCTATAAGTTAAATGAAAGAGGACTGATTCCAATCCCTTCACTTCTGTAGTCTTGTTTAATGCTACTCACTCCCTGTCTGAAAATATCACACTGCAGAGGAAGTCCGAGACATCTCTGGCTCCAGGGAAAACAACCCTTCACCAAGTTTTTATGCAAGTCTAGGTGATTTCAGGTTTCCTACAAATAAATGAAAACTTCATATAAAAGCAGACACTGGACAAAGTGTTTTCCATTGATAATTCCAATTTTAAATCTAACAGAAGTGACTTGCATTATTACTAGCTCTCAAATGTAGCAAGCAGATGAAGAAAATAATTTAAAAAAAAATCAGTCTTCTGCTGAAGAGCAGAAATACATTAGGGCAGAAGTCTCCTCTACACACCTCTACGCTGAGCTATTGGTGAGGGCTGCAGCTCTGCAGGTCCTCGGCATGGAGCTGAATTCAGCATCTTTAAAAAGCAGCAAGGGATTAAGCCTGCCCTGACTGCACGACTGCACAGACTGGCTGAAGGAGAAAGAATCTGCACTGAGCAGGAATGACCCTGCAAGGAGAGGCCGTTGTTCTGCAGCAGGAAAACAATGGACTGAATTACCACTTAATTTTGGCAACAATTTGTATGTTTAGATCTATGGGACACACCAGCTAACCCACTGCCTACAGGTTAAAGTATTTTTGAGTATATTTTATCTGTATAACAAGTTTATGCAATAGGTGTTAATATAAAAATTCATTTTTAAAATACCAAAGAGAATCTCATAACTGCAGCCCACTATTTAAAACCTGTTTTCCAAGGTTTCTATATTTATCAGCTGTATGTGAGCAACAACTTTATTTATTTAATGCAACCACATGCAAACTTGCCATTTCAGTGACCAGCCTTTGGGGCTAACCTGTGCTCTGACCCGTAAGCCGCTGACTTCAGTGCATGTCAGAGCTCGCCGGACTTGTAATAAATCACTGAAGTGGAATAAAATCTGTAAAATCATTCACATTGTTATTGCAATACCACATGAACAAAGCCCACCATCATGGAGAGAGGAGGTTATTTTGATTAGTTTAAAAGTGTTCAGCTAACACGCCGTGCTTCAATTAGGGGTCAAAGTAATGAGAACATATTTATTTAGGAGGAAAGCAGCATTTCACTAAAACCACTTCTTCCCAGTTGGGATTTTCTCCTGAATACCCTGATGAAGATGGTCTGATTTCAGGAATCTAAATGTTAAATATCTTTATCTGAGAAAGAGGTTTGATTACTCTCTCTAACAGGCACTGGCAGCTTATATTGACTTTAATAGCAATTTAGAGATGTAAATTCCTAACTCAGAAAACATAACTCTAATACTTTCAGGTATAAAACCCTCATAATGGTTAGAATCAAAGCCTAAATATAGTTTATGATGTGCAACTTACATGCACCTATATGTGTACCTTAATATATCTGAGTGCCTGGTACATGAACAAAGGAGTATATATGCAACTGTATTACAACTTACTTTTATAAGGAAGTGTTATAGGCAAGTGCCTGCAAATCATAATGCATACTTGACCACTTCTCATTTATAGTTCTAAACAATTTGATTCAATTTTTAAAAAGTGCTAAAGTTCCAGTAAATAGGTAGCTCCTTAACTTACGGGTTTAGACACTGATTGTTAAAATTATGGCCCAGATGGTCTGCAACCAAAACCATATGTCTGAAAAAATCCTGAAACCTGAGAAAATTGATTTGAACTTTAAAGGCCACTCACTGCTATGACGCAACGTAGTTCACACTAATGCATATGCACATACATCATCGCAACGTTATATGTAAATATAATGTAATGAACAAATTTACTGGACAGGCTGGCACGCACAATGCTCACACCCCCGAGACTGCATTTGTCTTTTTCTTCGTTTTGTGCAAGAGCTTTGTAACAGTTGTCTTTGAACAGTAATTGTCCCTAAAACATAAATTACACCCATCACTTCCAGTGCTAACCATAAATTATCTGCCTGAATAGAAAACAAAGCTGCTCATTCTGATAGTCAAGCGCAGTCCTACACGTGTATTGATTAAGCACTTTAATGCTTTATTAGGTTTTCTTCCTCTACAAAGTCAATAACAGGATGAATATTTCTTCTTGTGCTGTTATGAAGTATCGTAAATCTGAGCTGTTACTAACAAGCATCTGATTAGTGGAGCAAACTTAGCTGAGAGTTTGGCACAGACTATTCACGCATGAACTCCCAGAAACAGCCATCATTGCCGCTGTCTCCACTGGCAGCCGTAGTACTTGTGTTTTCACAAGTTATCACCTCCTCTTTTTAATTTTTTTTTTTTTTTTTTTTAAAAAGTGAATTACTGCATTACTGCTGCACTCATTCCTCTTTATCCCCATGTCACATTCATATACGCAGAGAACATCAGTCACGTAACAAATGCGTGCATGGCCCGGGCATGTGGGTCTCTGCCATGGTTTGCTTGCTTTTGTCACTGGGGCACTAAAAATTTCCATTTCATGAAACTTAGATGCAAAGCCAAAATCAAACAAAGCCCCTTGTTGAACATGCTTTGCTAGTATTAATTTTTCCTTATTAAAATCATCATCTGAAGAAAAAAACAAACAGATTCATCAATCATTAGCACTTGCTCACATTAAGAATAACTCCTTGGAAGTCAGAATAAAAATCTGTGGAGGGAAAAAACAGGCTCAAAGTTTAAATAAGTGAAACAACAAGCTCTTAAAAACGCAGATGCTGGCAAGCACTGCTGTGTTAGACTAGACCTGTAGTTAATCTTGTGCAATAGCAAAGAGCGTTCAGTGCCCCGCTGCAGGCACAGAGGTGGCCTGTTCCACCCCAAGCTCTCCTCCTCCTGCTCTCTGTTAACTAAAGACTAGACTCAGTTCTCAAAATTCACATTTAAAAGTCCTTTTAACATCTCTATCGCTGGTTATGGCAGTCCTCCATAACCTTATACACGGCTGCTCTCTCTTTGTTGGTGTGTTGTCCCCCCCCCCCCCCTTTTTTTTTTT
>NW_008795378.1:1072976-1081306 GCF_000699145.1 Aptenodytes forsteri | reverse complement strand
GGTGTGGCCCCCCCCCCCCCTTTTTGGTCCTAATGTTTTTGCAAAAATTACTTCCAAAACCAAACTGTTATGTAGAAACATATCAGCTTTGATTTTTTTTTTATCCCTCTTTAAAATTCTCTATCAAGCAGGAACAACTATTTCCTAAAAGTGAAACGCAGGACCTAATCATGCACGAAGTTTTCCTTTCTACACCAACTAGAATAACTAAAACGAGGTGGGGTAGGGGGGATCTATCACAGTACAATGAAATCCGCTAATAGTACTCATTTTTAAAATACATTTTCCCAGACAAGGTATGAATAATGCAACTGAACATCCTAGAACATCTGAATTAAGCAACAACAGACTAACAGATGCTAATTGGCAATGATTGGAGATGATTGTGGAGTACGGCTGGAACTATGATTACAAACAGAGCTTATGCATCCAGCCCAAACCTCAAGTACCGTTGCTGCAATTAAAGATATTTTATCAAATTAGACAAGTGTTTGCCTTTGCCTGCTATGATGGTTATGAGCAAAACATAAAAGAAAGCACCGTTTGCTGTACTGCAACTTTCCTTACATCAGAGCTCTGCCAAGATGGCTTTCCTTCTGCTTTGACTTTTTATGCCACAAAATGGAGCCTTTTTAGGAAGAATTCAGGACTCTGCAGTGACATCCTTGAAAGCCCTTGCTTTTGTCTAAAAGTGCTTTTGCCCTAAAAATGCATTTGCTTTGGGGAATATCTAACTTCCAGTACCAACAAGTGCTGGTTATGCACACACAAGCAGCAGAAAAGACTTTGAACTTCGAAAGTTTGATTTCACAATATAAGCCCTTACATATTTTGCAGGCAGGTAAACATTCTTTAAAAATCATTTCCAAAGCAGTGATTATTAGCAAGACTTCAGGACTCTTAGCAACTGGATTTCTTTTATGCTTTGAGTGCTAAATCCCGAGCATGAATTGAAAGTGCAAGCCAGGCGGTTGACTCCAGCCAAGCCAAGTCCTGGTGCCTAAAGGGGAGTTCACAAAGTGAACCTGAGACAGGTTTGCATCTTGCTGCCTTCTGCTCTCCTGGGTAAGAAAATCAGTAGAAGGTATCAGTCACTTGGTCACAAACTAAGGCTGCTCTTTCCCAGGATTTTCTATTATTCCCAACAAGATGTCCAACTTTCCTCTCTTGCTCCTGTATCTCAAGAAAATTTACATGCAGAAGTTCTGCCTTTCCTCCAGCTTCCTATGATCTCCTAACAAATCAGGTCATCAGAAGTGAATTGAAAAAGGATATAGAAAAAACAGGTCATTTCTAAAAGCTTAGCATTTACAGTCATTAAGATTTAAGTTTTATAATCTCTATGAGAACTAGTTCCTTCCATATATTTAAAACATCAAGGCTATGCAAAATTACGGAGCTTGAGGCCAAGACAGCTGGAGAGTGACAGCCAGTATATATGTAAGTGTAAATAACCTGAAGGTACTTATGGGTTAGCTACTGCCAACATCTTCAGGACCAAACACAAGCTCAGCACTGGCATCAAAAAAGCACAGCAAGGAAACAAAGGCTCGTGCATTCTGCTCAACCTGTATTTTTAAGAGATTTAAGATGTCACCTCCTATGAAAAGCACTGCAATAGTCCAACATGTAAGTAACAAAAGCAGAGATAAAGATAGAGCTGTATGTTGTTGATGCCTTTCAGACTCACCAGGATAAAAGGTGAATGGAAAATTTCAAACAGAAATAAATATGCTTGCTCCAGGTAAAACCTGTAATGATGGGTCAGATTCTACCAATTCAGTAGTGGCATACTTTTGTACTATGTGCAACGTGGGATGTTTAAAATCTCTGCCATACTATTACTTGAAAAATCTATGTATAGCAGCAATTTGAGTTTGCGACAGCAAGAGTCTGAGCAGGGCGAGCTCCAGCCAGCAGGATGCAGGAACAGGGAATTGGGCGCTACAGGAATGGCTTATTTGGAAATTGGCTTCCAAACATTCATGTAAAGGAAACTCAAATCACAGTTTTAGCTTCTAGTTGCAGAAAAGATGACAAAGAAAAGTATTATTATAAGTGTAGAATAAAGTAAGTGTTTGTTCTAGCTTTGTCTCTTTCTCTGTCTTTATTCTGTACTCAGAAAAAGAACTGATCAATCTAAGCAAGCGTATGGCTCCTTTTCTCCAAGCCTGTAAAACAAATGTCTCGAACCCAGGAGTGTCCTCGCTTCCACTGCAACGCTATGGAAAAGGGACTTGAAGCATTATACAGCAGATTTGGTACTTCAACTCACGTTGGAGCAGGCTCGCACCTGGTACAAAACATGATTTGATGTCACGCCAGCAGTGTGGCCAGAACTGTAGGTGCAAAGCAATCGGTGCTGCTGCAGGAGGAAGCCCCCAGCAGAGAGCATGTCAAACCACACTGCCTGCCTACAGCCCCCATTACGGGACCAAAGCCAGGAGTCCAGAAGTTGCTGCTTAACATATAAACAGGCTGATTATTACAACAGTACAGTTGGAGCAAGCTAACAAATTAAGGAGCTTAAATTTCAGGGCACTTCTATTGTAATAAGCCAGTTCCTTATGAAGTATTCTTTTTCATAATATAATTAACCCCAGCACTAAGCATGTGAGCAAATTAGTTCATTTTTCACATGAATAATGAAAACTTTTTTCTTTTTTTTTTTTTCCCAAAACCATTACAAACTGAAATGAATGTAAAAGGTTTCTCAGCAGAGAAAGGATGACGCGTGCCCAGCTTCTGGTTTAGAAGTGGAATTAATTATTGAGATTTAAGTGGAAGCTCCTATTTTCTTTTCTTACATTTCTTAATAGTTGTCCTTGCCAGTCAATGTCAATCACCAGTAGAACAGACTCTACTCATCATCAGATATAGCCTGAGATTAGATCAAACAGCAATGAACGGCACACATCCGCTACTAACTTAAATGGGTTAAATATGTATTTCTTCCTATGTACTCCTGAATATTCTCTCCCATCTTTTGTTTTGCATTTCTAGAAGATCTTCCTAACAGCTATGTGGGCAGAATTACTCACTGCCCTGACAAAAATCCTGCGCTAACTATAGTTGTATAGTCATCTCACTTTCTACTACAGAAAATAACTTTTCCATAATCATTCCCTGCATGGCTGAAACACAACTATACAACCAGGTCACTCGTTTACAAGAGACATAAATGAGAACTCGTTATTTGGTTTACACAGACATATGCCATTACCACTTAGCTGCAGTCAGTCACTGTGTCTTCTAGTAACTGATCTTGTGCGTCAAGGGCA
Source organism: Aptenodytes forsteri (assembly GCF_000699145.1). Classification (NCBI taxonomy): domain Eukaryota; kingdom Metazoa; phylum Chordata; class Aves; order Sphenisciformes; family Spheniscidae; genus Aptenodytes; species Aptenodytes forsteri. The sequence continues at coordinate 1,078,025 of NW_008795378.1, read as the reverse complement.
AAGGAACCCATGGAAAAAAAAAAAAAATTAAATCTTCATCAGTTTAATTTGTAAAGAAACCCAAGGGAAGTCATTATTCCCAGAGACTTCATTGCCTAATTTGTCTTCTGAATTCTTCTAACTTATCTGACACCAATGGGTGCTTGTTAACTATTGCTTATTGTGACTGCAGGGCAGGTTTGCTAAGGAGCGCAGCATGCAATAGCCTACACACACAAAGAGCAGCATTGTTCGGTGCCCAGCACCTCGATGAAAGGAAGCCGCTGGGTGCTTCAGAAAGGCAGCTATTTCATTTAGTGCTAAACGGGAGCTAAATATTTCAGAGGTCTGGATCCTTCTCACCAGAAACGGCAGTGAGGTGAACATCCTTTAACTGGAAAGGAATTCCCACTAAGGAATTCAAGCAGGACACTTAAACTTGGATATGGAGTTATATCAAAGCTTGAAAAAAAGAAGTGTACAAACCATTAACTTGAATACAGTTTTTACCAGCGACAAGCTCGAAGCAAAGGATGGAAGAAATAAGATTTTCTTTTTGCAGTTAAATTAACAATGAGTAGCAGAGAACAGCTGTGATTTCTCGGGGCCTTTCCTAGCAGAACAGCACAGAGGTCTCCTTTAAAACAAATAAATCAGGCTCAGCGTGATGGTGTAAGTCAGACACTCTGCAGAAAGAACAATTTGGCAGAAAGTTACCTCAGCCTGACACCGGCATTTGAACCTGGGACCTTCACCGCTTTTGCAAGCACATGTGTTCACCACGTGTAGCGGCTGTCATTAGCAGAGGTAGCACACTTAGTTTTACAGCCTGGGAGTTCTAGTTATAAAAATATGTGATCTCAAGGTTTTTAAACTGTCAAATGTCAAAGGTGATCACAGGCAGAAATTAGAGGGCTGAAAATTTAATCTTGCATTGCTAAACCCGATTCATACCAGAGCCAGAAAGAGCCAGTTTTATGTAACCCAAACTTTACACTCTGGTTCCCAATACAAACTGAATTTGCCTTTTAAATCTATCTGGATGTCAGGCATCTGGTTTTGATGGAGTCATACCAAATTTTTTCAGGGGGTATAACCAAAAAGAAATTTGCATTTGTGCTTTCAGCAAGGCATCAGTGAGATGGTGTAAATAATTTAAAACTTCAAAGTTACTACATCAGTTGGTCTTTTCAAACACGATCATTTTACACTTTAAAACATGCATTCCTCTACCTCTCTCCCCGCAAACAGCAGATACTTTTTATGTTCCTCACCCTTAACAAAGGGTATACCATTGTAAAAGCTTAAACAACACCACACTCCTATAAAATTGTTGGGTTTAGGATAACCAACTAGATTTTTCTGAGCAGCGGTAAGGTCAAAGTATTACATTTAATACTCTTAAACAGAACATGTATTAGAAATAAATTTAAAGTTCTTAAGATCTATTGTAGATATTCAATAAATTAAAAACAGACATCAAAGGGCAAACACTATTAGGAGCAGAAAAATCCAAACATGGCCATACAGGCTGTGTGGAAATAAAGACGCATCCACCCAGCACTTGTGTGCAGCACACATAACTTTAGGCAAAGACAAGTATGTTCCACAGACACGTGCATTGTTTGGAGTCCAAGTCCCGTTTTCAGAAGAGTGAGGAAATAAATCAATAAATATGTTTACCTTGATCTTTAGCTCACTCTTACAGACCACTCAGAGCGTCTAATTTAACCAAACCTCTTCAAACCAAATGCTGCCAGCTCTTCAGCATGTGGAAAAACAGTTGTACAACGTACGTCAGAAGAATCCAAGGCTGAACAGCCTGGCCTGAACTTACTCCAGACTGGATTGAGCACTATTTAAAACCAAGACCTTTCTTGCTATATGCATACCTCCCTCCTAAGCACGAGCATCTATGCAGGAGAGCAGCGGTGCCGGGGCTGTAGGTCGACGCCAGTTCACAGCTCGAGTTTCCACATTTGGAATTTCACCTTTCGATTCCAATCAAAAAATAAATTCCTCGCATTCAACCCAGCCTAATTACTTTTTTGCATGGAAGAGACAGCCAAATTCATTCTGACGCACAAAAGAAAAGTGTGATATATGAGCATAGTATATGTAGTATAATGTTATGGATGGTTCTGAAAATCTAGCCAGAAACATACGTCACTCCTAACATCATCGCTGTTGCCAACAGTTACCACCTAATGTTGTCTGAGACACTGCAGTGATTTCATGTTCAAAGGAAAAGGCAAAGACTCTGGTATCTCAGATACCACACTGCCCTTACTGATGGCAACGGTGAATTTTTAACAACTGGAGAACATTCCTAGAGAAGGCAGCAATCATCTTCATCACATGGGATGCATTCACCGCATACGTGTCCCTGTGTTAAAAAACAACATACCACCCCAAAATCCTGAAAGTTGGCCGTGAAGCTTTCTGGTGAAGGAACTGATACCGCAAGGCCATCAAATGAATTTTCAATTACAGGATACTTAAAGTTGTGAATTTTACTTTTTCTCCATACACTGTACCAATTCCTTGGCCCACCTAGAAGCTTAAAAGGCTTAATCCTACTAAATACTTATAATACCTGTTCTCCAGGGTATCCCACATTATGAGCATTAACAAACAGTGAAAAGAACTGCTAATATGTAGATACTTCTGCACATTTTCTTTTTAAATGTGGGAAAGGTGTGAACAGTGACCAACACATGTAACACTAAAACCTGGTTACTACACCACTAGAGCAAAAGGCCACAGCTTCAAAGATCGGAGAGGAGGAAAGTAATAGTTGAACTTAATAGGCAACCTTCTATATAACATAAAGCTAAGAAAAATTATTTGGGAGTTTTAGACAACCCAAAATTAGTAATGGAAATTGTTTTAGCAACTGGCCTTTTTACCTAGTAGCCAACCATGGTGCTAGTATAGCCCACGGTTCACCTTCCCACTGAATATTACAGGGGTTTTAGTGAAATATTCTGTGGTGACAACTCCCAAAGTCTGGTGAGGCACAGCCCGGCCCCAGTGTGCACCTCTGCTGGACCCATGCTGGCTCCACGCAGGGTCAGGTCTGACATCCCTGTTGTGTTGCAGTCACCAGGTGACACTCTCAGTCTTTGCGCTAAACACTGCGGGGTAGCCTCCCTGCAGCTGGATCAGTGGTATTCCAGAAACCTGAATAAGTCTGTCTACGTACTACTCGAGAAGAGCTTTGCAACACTTCTGGATGAAAAGCCATCCTTAAAACAAAGATACCTGTGCCTGATCTAATATGAAAACATTAACACCCAGAGGCAGCCCTGCCTCTTCTGACGTGCATGGTTGAAAAAGACCCAGTAGGAAAACTCACAAAAATAAATGTTAACAAACATGCTTATCAGAAGATACCTTTAATGAACGCTTTGGTATTGTTGAAAATAATTTCACACTTCAAACGATGACAAAAATGAAAAGAAAAAGAAAAGCTCAAATCTGTATGTAAGAACTGCACTGAGAACAGGAGCTTAAAACAGCAAACCAGGGGTAGATGTGGTACACAGGAAACAACGCGGTGGGACGCGGCTCTTTTTCCCCTACCTTCTCCCCCCCCCTCTTTTAAGGGATCATTTTCTGAAATCCCTCTTGTGCACCATCGTCAGAGCAGGGACCAAGAGACAGCATTTCTAGGAAGAAATCAGTTGGTTTGGGAGATCAACAATTCTTGTAAGGCCAAGATTTAGGCTGTGTTTTTAACTGGTGTCCTAAGCCTGCGACCCGGAGATGTAACATTCCTCACACTTAACATACAATAATCTTCAGCATCCTCAGGTAAAAGCTCTTCGCAAAGTGCAAAATCCTTTTATGTAATTCTGTCCTTCTTCCTTCCTTTTCCCCCATCTCAGCATCCGTGCACTTCTGATTAAATTACGAACTGGCTGACTATAGTTTTGTGGGATTTTCCCCTCAAATGCTAAGTATAATTATAAGATGGGGGGAATAAAATTACAAATTCAACCAAGGTCATTAATGTACAAAATGCAAATTGTCTCCCATTTGTCAAAGACCCTGGGGAAGTCTAGAGATAATTGAAATGATAGATGAACAGAGGAGACTAACTGCTAATGGTCTGTATATCAATGAATCAATGTCATATTTATGAAGGGCTTTGGGAAATTATCTTAAATACTTCATCTATAGCTGAAGTTTAGCCTACTTTTTCTTTTTAATGCTGAAAAATTAATGATAAAGTTCAGCTTATAGTTACACAAGTGTAAACCTGTGGTAATTTAAGCTCAATAGCAAGATATTGAAAAACTACTTATGTTTGTGCTAGAAATGGCCAAATTTCTCAATTACCAGGGATTATGGTATAACTAAGAGCAATATATATTTCAGAGATAATCAAATATAGGACCAACCCTCACCCTCAAAGCATTTAAACTCATCTATTTTCCTGTGCATCTCATTTCCTCCAGAATTCGAATAAATCGGAAAAACAGGGAGCATACATACCACTGATTCTCGCGTTTACCTATTTTCCCTGTATTTTCAATTACAAACTGAACTGCTTAGAGCAGGGGCTATTTTCAGATGTATTTATGGCACACCGACCAAACAGGAACAGGGAGAGGAGAAAGGAAAAACAGAAATATTTCCTTTTCAAACAAAAAGTGAAACAAATCTTGGAGGTAACTTTGGTACAGTTCCACAGAAAATCGTATTTCCACTTCAAAAGAGGAAACATAACAAACCAGTAAGTCACTCTGCAGAGTCTTCTCCCACTTGCGTAGGGGCTGTGGTACATTAGTAAGTGACAGTGAGGACAAGGTATAAATAAAAAGGAAGTTTCAAACATTAAGATGCCATTTTGTTTGAATCTGTAAATAGTTTGGGGAGGGGGGTCAGTTTAGAGGGTTTCTTGGTTTTTTGGTTTTATTTATTTATCTATTTTTATCCCCCCCTCCCCCAGTATTTTTCTGCTTTTCTTGCTGCACAACAGGAAGTGTTTGGATGAAGGGAAACCAGTAGGACACCTGTAGGCTTTTATTAAAAAAAAAAAAAAAAAAAAAAAAAAGTTTTTTT
>NW_008795378.1:999587-1072506 GCF_000699145.1 Aptenodytes forsteri | reverse complement strand
AAAAAAAAAAAAAAAAAAAACAGCTTTTTCTAGCAAAAAGAAACAAACCATCACATCCCATTTAAGTGGCAGATAGCAGTATGCTGAAACAGGTAGCATCACTACAAAACCACCTGAATTAAATGCCTTTTCATTCTCACTCTCGCTGAATGAAATCACATGGGGGGACAGGGAGAAGAGGCAAGTATTTCTGAATGGTCTTGTAGGATTGAGAGAGATTTGCTTCACATCTGAAAATAGTATCACAATCGCTTGGCTTGTGGAAACACGAACTAATCTGGAAATTACATCTGGATTTCCCCAGAATTTGAATAAGATGGTTATATCTAAAACATACAACTGATTCTCCTATTGTAGGATTTGGCACGTGAAGCAAGCAAGTGAATAAGGGTCTCAGGGAAACATCGCTGTCTGAGAAAAGATAACACATATGCATTGCAGGTAAAAAGTTCACACTAAATTTTCTAGTCATTACAACTTACAACCACAATAATTCATAAAGAGAGTCAAGAAGTCCCATTGAGCTGCTGAGAAAACAAGGAGGGATTCCCATGTGTTGGAACCAGTCTTCTCAATTACAAAACATCACTGGGGATGGTAGAGATCTGGACGAACTTCCCTTAGAGTAACAACAAACCTCAAGGAATGCAAGATTCATGCAAAAAAGGACCCCACAAATCCATCTGCTGAGAACCAGCACTGGCCATCTTCTAATAAAGACTTGTGAATAAATACTCCAAAAATTCTCCCTAGAAAGAGGTTAGTATTATTGGGTAAAACAAAATTCTCAGTGCCTATTTTCTGGAAGAAAGACAGAAAGAAAAGCTAGCAGCACAAACGAAAGAAGGTGTCTTACAAACTACAAGACATTCTTGGGGAGAAAGTCTGAGTTGGATGTTTCAGTTGGTTGGGAAGGCCTGAAAACACACAAAAATACTGTCTGCTTGATGCTGGTTTGCTTATATACCTGTCCTTTCTCTCCCCACAATCCTTTTTAAATCTTCATTTCTCTGTCAGTCTACCTTATTGTGAGCTCAAATTAATCACTCTAAAAACAATAATGTAACATTTTGCCTTAGTGAAATGGACACATTTTTCTCCTTTTATCTGTCATTACACATGTACCAATCAGCAAATAGGAAGTGGAGCCAGAGTGAGCGGAGGGCAACAGGAGCACTCCCTCTCCGAGGCCCCAGAGCTGCCCTTCCCTCCTGCAGCCTCCCTCGTCCTCCTCAAATCCTTCCCCCAAGAAAGAGGCACAGAAAAGAGAGAGAAAAAGGTCTCCACCAAAGAGCAAAAGCTCCAACAAAGAAATAAAGTTGAGCTTTAGAGAAATCTTTAACTTCCCAGTGAAGGTGGGTATCAAGTTGTTACTCTGCGCATCTCAGTTCTGCTGCTTCCCATCTGTGCTGAATTTCCACCTGAGGCTTCATGGAGACACTAAAGGAGCAAAAAACCTGGCCTTTACGGATTTTCAGGGGAACATTAACTCTCCGTCACCGTGGACTCTAGTGCTATGTAATCGGAAAAGGGGTATCAGTCAGTCATTTCACCTCGCAGGTATACCACGAGGCTCAATTAACGACTCTTTGTGAAGTGCTGCCTCTCTCCACTGTTGTTGTTATAGCTTACTAAATAGCCAATTAATGAAACGTTCAATTCCTCCTTTTGCTGAAGCACATTTGTTCTGCTAGATTTTAATTTTTTGAATGAGTGAAATACAAGTAAGATAATTTCCATGAGTTAATGATACAGTACAAGTTAACTGATCAGTTATTCTGCATGAGGAGATACCTATTTGCAGGGAACAATTTATACACAGCCTTTCAGGGACATAATTACTTGCAATACCAGTGTTTCAGTACAGTCTTCCCTTTTTATTTTTTGCTATTTTACAGATGTGCCTCTCTCAAACTCCTAAGTGAAAGCAGATTACCTGCCACTGATTACCCGACACATCCACAGAAGGAAGGTAGGGAAAGCATCTCTCGAGTGACAAGTTTTGATTTGTGGATGAAATTCCCCTCTTAATTGCGCCATGCTTCTTCCACTAACAAAGTCTTGCCGAAACCCTGGGATAAATTTGCTTCTTTGTAGAGTAAGTTTTTCTTCACGTCATATCCCCCGCTTTCTTTCTTCTTATTTCATTAAGATTTTGAGTTATATATACAAACTGTTCATTTCAAATACTCATTATGGAAATACCGCAAACCCAGAAGATGTCACAGTCATTTCTTTTACAGCTTTTCTTTTTGTAGGCGACATTCATATTGCAGAATAATTTAGACAGTAATTTAATCACAGGGTTTAGAGGTCCAGCAAATGTTACATTTACATTATGTCAGTCTTTCAGCAGATAATTTGGTCCTTTGCATGTGTTAAAAGACGACATGGCTTGTTAAGATCACGCTAGTACATTTAACCCAACAGATAAATGGCTGGTTTGTAAATCTGCCATGTATTTCTAATTTTCCTAAGGATTATTAGAAAATTCTATTTAGAATAAATTCATAGGCACTTTCATGCCATCAGAGTGACAAATCAAAAAGATTATTAAATCTCAGGGTCTAGAAATCTCCATAAAATGGTCATAAGTCCTTGCTACACACTAAATATCAACACTTCCCTTATATATTACATTAGTTACTATTTTGCTTATGCCTGCTTTGAGTACATGTGACTGAAGATATTAAAATCTGCCTCATAACTTAAGTTTTATAATATTCTCATAAGGAAGTATGAGTATTCCGTAGTTTGGAAACGTAATATTCTTCTTTCTCCTGTCAAATGCTGCTAAAGAGAATGAAATAGGATATAAGAAATATGATCTAGTTTCAGTACGGTAATGCTCCTACCCTGGACCCTCAAAAGATAAAACAAAAGGTGGTAAATCATTATTACTCAAAGAGAAATAGCGTGTCTGTACCACTGATTTTCAAAAAGTACTACTGTGTATTTAAATTTAGAAGAATACTAACCTAGTCGAACAGCATCTCAGGAGCCTTGACACTGAATACCTACAGGTAATACTGTGTTTCTGCCTTTTTATTCTGCTACTTAGATTAAATGAAATCTCCCTTCTATTTTAAACTTGTACAAGACCAGGATTTACAGCAGAAAAAACTGTTGCATCATCTGGCCAGCCCATGCCACTGTAGGATATTCCCCTATTTTCCATTGCCTTACTTGTCTGGTTTTAAACGTACTGTAGCTAACCACAGACAAAATCAATAAGCCAAAAATTACACCTGGAGCTGACAGCACATTTTGATCATTTACTTGTATCTTGGAGCAATTTCACCACCCTTTAAAATAGAAATGTGTTTACCTAGAGGACAAATTCATACAGTCTTCTATTAATGAAATATATAATAGACATCCAGAGTGAGGGTCTGAAGGAAGCTGGAGAGCAGGGTAGCAGAACAATACGAGAAGAGAGACACTCATTAGTCTCCTTAATCCACTCAATTGACAATTGTTACCAGTCCTACTTCTACAGTGCAGAGAAACACTCACTTTCTCTCCTGGCGTAAGATTTTGAAAGGATCATATTTCATTTCTGAAACAATTTTATTTCTTCTTGTCATACACTTAATAATAAATAGAAGTACTGCCACTTTCCCCACATTTGCGTGGTATCCTCTCTTTGCAGGATATTGGAGATATGGCCGTAGTCCTTGCTGCAGGCTGATAAGAGACCTAATTTGAGTTGTGATGCAAGGGACGGTGTAAGGGAGAGGAAGGTACAGCCGTTTTGTAATACAAATTTTGAGAACATCTCTTAAAAATTTCAAGTCAGTAGTTTGCAATCTGTATCCCTTATGAATTATTTTGACTTATTAAAGCAACAGAATGGGTTTTTACATTCACTATTTGTTTTAAAAATTAAATCCAAACAGCATTTCTGTTACAGCAAGTTTGGGCTGAGGACTCCAGGAAAATAAGGAAACCCTACCCCTTCAAGATGTAAGATAATTGTGCATCATCTTAGTAATGAAAAAATGGAATTGGTTTATTTGTGTTAATACTTAGATGACAAAGTTTTAAAACCATCAGAATTAAATCACATTGAGATTTAATTACCACTAAGGTTAAAAAAGGATTATTTGGTATTGACACTTAAACACAACGAGTTCCAAATTCATAGTTAAGACATAGCATCTACAGGCAACTCAGAATGCACTGATAAGTTTGTCATCCAAGTTACAAAATTCTAAGCTCAAGACACTTCCTTTGTATATTCTTTAACACAGTTTGTATTATGGCACTAAGACTGGATGACCCATCACCAAATGTATTTCCCTACTCAGTTGCTAAGTCCTTAGACAGTTTAAGGAAATAGCCTACCAACGAGAGGCTAGATTTCCTTGAGTCAGAAGGTCCCACCAGTTGACTCGTTTGTCAAATAGACTGGCACAGATATTATGACTTGTGGGTCGTTGGAGAAAATATGCCTGATATCGAACTAGTCCAAAAGTCAATGTGTATATTGATGTGAAATAAGATCTTTAATGGCAAAATCCTTACAGTTCTTTACATCAACCAAATAATTAAATTAAAAAGAACGAAATGTTTTCTTAAACAGCATGAAGTGCCAAATACTGATCTATTTTCATCTCCAACATGTTTTTGTCTTTCATCTCCAGCATGTTTTTGTCATTCTTCTCCTTGCAGCCCCTGATGTTACCTACAGAAAAAAATCTCATCCACTTGGAGTTATTAAAAAAAAAAAGCTGGCGTACAAATCCAAACAAAAGCTCCAACTCTTACACAAAAAAGCAGTGAAAAGTTATAGAAGTTACTGCAAAATGTTCTCATTAGCACTTCTTTAGGTATGAATGAGAATCAAAAATCCAGCTCTGTGAGGAATGAATGTCAGAGCTATTGTTGGGGCTATTATAATTGTATCAGTGGCTTCTTGAATTTCATAGCCATAGCTATACATCCTTCACTGACAACTATCAGTGAGCTTAACTCAAAATAAAAGCCTAAACCAGGATTAAAGCATACATACAATATACTTACAAACTGAAGAAGAAAATAAAATCTCAAAAGGTCAGATTTATACTTTATGGTGAATATATACTCAATAAGGACACACATAACACTCCGATTCATATCTTAACCCTAGTGAAGCCATAAAAGGGTAAGATGTGAAGCTCAAATATTATATATGTATTCCCTATAGTATATCGACACTGGACAATATAGCACGATAGAGAATATTTCACCACTCTTACTTTGCAAACGAACCTCATTCAGTGCCAGGAATGAGGAACTACTTTGGTTTCTGGTACCAAACTCTTACACAATCTTATTGGGAGCCAACTCCAGCTTCCGCCAGTGTCAAACCTGGGATAGGCCACGATCCACCGGTACCAGGCACAGGGTGTGCAACCTGCCTGCTCTCCCCAAGAACCCACAATTATGAATAACTAGCAGCTGGCACGGAAGTAAACCTTGCATAATCCTCGCTAACACAGCTAATCTTCCTCTTACTGTAAGAATGAGTCATGCAGTGCAAAGTGAAGCAGTGCCTTTATGATATATAGGTTTTTCATACACCCAGGTTACACATTTAATTTTCTATTTACTGAAGCCTCCAAACTTGGCAGGAGAGGGAGACTGCACAATCGCCAAAATAATTGGAAAGAATTAAGACTAGACAGTATAGTAATGACAAAAGCCTCAGGAGAGATCACACAGATGTTTCCTGATGCTAAGCATAAACTATCTGCAACCCCAACTAGTAAACAATAAACTAATTGATACAAGTCCCCACCCAGTGCAAGAGGGGAATACTTTAGTGACTCGATGTGTAAAGCATCTCACCTGCTTGCACTGTCCTGCACGAGGCATGTAAGCCTCTGGGCTGGTGTCATGGCAAAGTCCAGAAGATGTCAGCCTCAAATAGGCAAGAAGACAAACAAGATCTGTGATTTAATTAGGTCACAACTTTATTAACCTATTTCTTCAGGGAACTACCGGTGATAGCTCACACAGTGTAGACCATGATTCAGTTTTTAATAATTTCTGTCTGGTAAAGAGCTGTGTCAATGTTTCCCTCCCTCCTCCTCTACCTAGCCGAATTCCTCTGAGTATTACCAAATGGATCTGGGGGGTATGGGGGGGTGCCTTTACTATTATCAACCCCATGCTGTACCCCACTTCTTTTTAAGGACAACCTCGATCGCCCAGGGAAGAAGTACTTGCACAAGCAACGTGTAGGTATCACATACTCGTTCAGCTCCTTCTCCTCAATCTCAACTGAGTATGGAGATAATTAACAGTTCCCTCTACAGGATTTCCCACTGGGAAGGTAGACATTAATACCTTAAAAATCATATAAACCACAATATATTCAGAGGCCAATTATGCATTCTCTTCATTCCTGCTGCCTTCTGGCCTTGTCACCACCTGAAGGGCGGGTCTGATAAATCCTGGTAAGTCCTCCATATACAGTCCACTTGTCAAATCCCAAATGAATCTTGCTTATGTGCAGAGCAAACACTTCACAGGGCTCTTCCTGGGGGGAATCAGCCCATCTGGTCTTGTGTTGGCCGACCAAGAATTGTTTTACCTTTGAGGTACAGCTGCAAATTTCCAGGGGAATTGTCTGTCCATTTGAAGACCCGGCACACAGTAGATCCAAATATTAGCTCTCATCATCATAATTTTTTATAGAAAGGCTATAGCCCAAGACACGTTCGGATGAAGACACGACCATCAACTTTTATGGCACTTGCAACTTTTGGGCCAAATACTCTGCAGGCAGAGCTCCAAAGACTTCAGAGTTACACCAAGAGAGAATATGTTAATTGTCTGGCCAAGAGCATAAAAAAAATGTTCTTGTTATTGTTGTTGGAAACCAAATGACAAGCAATTCATTATTGTACTGTAATTCAGTGCAATTTATTGGTTGATTTGCTGTGAGGGATTTTAGCTACATTCTAATACACATACTATAAAAAGAATGCAAATTCAGTAATGCAAGTCTAAATGAATGAGAAATAACATTTTCTCACAGTTTGCAAGAAATTAACCTTTAACATCTTTCCTATGCTTTGGGAACAGCACTTGGCCAAAAGCTCTTACAGTAATAAAGCAGTGACCCATAGCAAAGAATAAATGTCAGAGTGAAATGATAACAGCAAGCCTATTTGCCAGAAAGTGGTAATTTATAAGATTTTAATTTGAGATCATCATGGGGGATCAGCCTTATCAAATAATTCAAAATGTAGGTCACAATTATAGCCCTTCAAGTGTGGTTCTGCTCTGAAATGCAACTGTAAAAATGGCATGTTTATTATTTCTAAATGATTTCTTTATCAGATATATTGAGTTTACAAGTAAAATGGTAATGGGACAGACTTGCTTTTTGCTTTCTCCAACTTTTACATTTGCGTAGCTCACTGATTTCAGCAGTTATTTCTGATTTACATTACCCTAAAAGGAAAATCAGACGCCCCTGTTTGTTGTTCCCTGTGTCACCAAAAGCTTTCAACAAATTTACATGTTTCTAAGCTAACTGGGATGTAAAAAACTCAATTGTCTCAATAATAAGGAAACCAAAATACAATCCATCTCTCACTTCAGGCAAATTCCTTGGGTGGTGCCAGTCAGTACGGCTCCATCAAAATCATTGGAGTTCACTAATGTACACCCTTCTCTACGGTGGTGTCTCTTGGCTTTGTTGGCTCTTCAAGTCTAACAGCAGAAGGAGAAAAGGCATGTAACAGGTTTTTAAATCACCGTGCCCAAATCACTAACTGTGAAATGCTAATACCTGTCTGGGGCAGATCACTAGGAATGGCTGGAATCCAGCATTTGTTTCAAAGCGAACCATACAAAGAAAATGGTCCAGGAAGAACGAAAGAACCATCAAACACATTTCTTACAACATTTTCCACACCTGTGAACTCCCATGTGGATTCCTGATATACACAATGTAATTGCTCATTACTCCCAGCTCCTCAGCCTAGTTTCAGAGATATGTTTGGGCCAGTTCTCAGCCAGTTTCCAGAGAAACAAAATTAGTTCTAACGGAATAACAGAATGAAACAAGAGAACAGTGAGCAAGGCCCACCAGCTCAAGATCAGTGTGTTTGCTCCACCATTGCCTGTGCAGAGGTATGGAGACAGGGATGTTGTTTATGCGCAGGTGGTACTTAGCCTGTCAGTAGTACACAGTGAGTCAATTCAATATTGCTGCTGCTAAGAAGCAAGTCCTATCCATCCTGTTGTGTCGTAAGAACTTGTATCTTTGCTTCTTTTTTCTTTAACCTACAATAAAAGTTGCAGAGGCTGAAAAAGCCCTTATTCTTCTCTTTGTCAAAACAAGCTGTAAACAGAGAACGATCCATCAAGAACAATGGGCTGATTCTCCTTTCCATTACACAGCTTAGAATCAATCAGAGTTTGAATAAATCAGACTTAAACACAATGCAAGTGAGAAGATGACATGAAACATCTCCATAGTTTCCATTCAAAATGGGGTCATATTCTAATTTTGTCACATCTCCAATTTTATGTAATTATTTTATTCCATAATTACATTTCATCAGTAATTCTGTCTTTTGACATTCTTCTTCTTTCACAACTTTCTGTAAGCCAGCATATGCATTCATAGAACTCAATACTGACATGCAAATAGATGATCAAAGCAGACTGAAGTCTGTATTTGTCTGTCCTAGAAATTGTCATGGACTAAAAAAAATATCCCACAACCATTAGAACACAGATTGCATGGGATTGCTGAACTCCACAATTTCAACAAGTAAAACTCTGCCATTACTTCAGAATACTTTTAAATTCATCTCATCTTCTCCAAAGTGTATTCCCAAGACAGGGAATAACTGGGCAGTTATATAGACTGAAGAGTGGGTGGCATTGTCTGGGGGTGACAACTGAACCCAAGAGAGCATAACATTAAATATAATACCTTTCATTATAAAACAAGGTGGGAGAAATGCAACAAATTATTCCTTACAGACAATTTGTTGCTTAATGGCCTGAAGCAATACGAAGGGCTGTTAGAGCTGGTAAGACAGTCCTTAACCGTAGTAACAATCTATACACTGGGATTAATGCTATCATAAAGTTCAAGCAATGGTTTATAACTCCTAATATTGGCAGAAGCAACCAATTTTCTGTCTCTTGGAAGGCAGAATATCTTACATTAAGTGAATCATAATTCAAAAGGAAGGAGGGGGGGAAAGAAAAACTCCTGCCCTCCAAATGAATAGGTTTCACTTATTATAGTATGTGTGTTTGAAAATACATAATTATACGTCAGGAAACAGAACACGAAGTAATGCACTGAAAACACCTTTCTGCTCTTTTCTCCCAGGTTGAGTCAGTGTTCAGACAGCATTTTAAGGCTGATGCACATGGCTTAGCAGACACAGAAGAATAAGCCTGCTTTTTAGGAGGCAAATGCCTGGCAGTATGTGCTTGGTCACAAATGCACATGAAATTACTGGAGATCTTCCAGAGGAAGCTGATATTTTGTTTAATAATCTACCAACAAAGACAGTCTGAAAAACATGTCCTCTTTAATGGTACCTATCTCTTCAAAGCTTCAATGGACAGCAGTCCAAATCTTTTGAAAGACAGAGTATGAAAACCCGAAAGTTGACAGTTAGAGTCAAAATAAGCCCAAACTCAGACCTAATAAATACTGCATACTATTCAAAGATTTTAAGAAACTCCGATGGGGTACCAAATCCCACAATAGCAAGCTGTCTCATTAAATTTCTAACATTCAACTTCTGATCCAGACTGGAAAAAAACTCAGTAATCATTTATCTCTTCAAGTCATCTACCACATTTGAGTTTCCAGATGGGTCTAAAGCAGATGCAACTTCAGGAGCAGCAAGGGCTGGATTCCTATTAGAACAGCTTGCTTTTTCTTACGAAGTATCAAAACCAGGTTAATTAAGATTAGAACAATCTTTTAAGTTCTCCCATGCAATAAAAACTTTGAAATAAAAGCACAATATGTTTCAATTAGCACATCTGAATATTTTGTATCTTTGCTTGCACTGGAAATCAATGGAGAGGGAGTTGGCAGCTCTTGCACCATTTGATTTTATCCCTACTGCCTCCTTGGACAGTGCCTGCACTGGTGTCTGTCCATGATCGGGGCTTCTACATACTGCTGGGATACAAAGAAAAAAAAAAAACCAAAACAACCCAGCACTTTTTTTTCCCCCTTTGCTACTGTAAGTTTAAAAAAAAAAAAAAACAAAACCAAAACCCAAAAAACCCACCACATTTTAAGTAGGAAGTTTTCAGAAAATACACTGGCCTTTTGGCACTTCAACACCTTGTGTATCATCTTGCTGGTTTCTTCTTATTAAGTGGCTACACTACTCTTGCAAACTAGCAATGGGTGTGGAAGTATTCATTATCGTATATATTTTCCATACAGATCATCAAAGGATGGTGAAAATTATCTGTGTGCAGAGAGGGTGAAAGAGAAATGTAATTATTCCTGCTTGATCTGTTTATTTCAGAAGTTGGACACAAGTCATTGCCATGACATTTTCATTTTCCTGGATACACAACCAGATTCTAATCTCATTTGTGCTGGTGTAACTGCAGGAGGATGAGCGAGCTTTGCCCCCCATTTACATTTTGGTAAGTAACAGGAGGAATCAGGCCCGTAACCCTTGATCGTTAATTCTGGTTCACCTCTTGCTTGTAACAGTAGCTGTCAAAAAGATTTTGGAAAACTCTCCATCTCTGGTAAGAGATAAAATCTTGATTAATAAAAATAATTTAAAGCTGAGTTTGTTCTATTGGAAAGAGAGGTCATTGGCACTATGGTGTCAAGAAGCCAATATTTTTCAAACACATGGTATTCTTAGGGGAAATCAAAGCAAAGTCTGTACAGAGACTCCTGCCAAGAGAGCTAACAACTCCATTTAACAAAACAAAATCATCCTGATGCTTAGAACTCTTTCCTTAACAAATAAAAATCAAAGCAAAATGCAGACCAAAGTAAAATTACTTCCATGATCAAATCAGAAGCTAAGGACCACACTGTGTGTTGAGGGAGGGAGCGTATGTGGGGGAGTTCTGCTTTTAACAAGCGAAAAGACTGATGGAAATGATCAACAGTGAAAATTCAGTTATCTGAGCTTCTGTTCAGCTGTTCCCTGATTTACCGAGAGGCTGCTTAACAGATTTGAGTCTACAGCTCTGCTCAAACTGAGAAAGTCAAGAGAAAGGCTCCGTAGGAGTTGAGATGATCTTACTCAGCCTGACTGTCCCTTTATTTGCATCCATTTTATACGTGTGCGCTTTCTCCGATACCAGCCGTTTGGGTAACACTATTACAGCTCTCTCATCTGAGAGCGGCCAATGATTTGATGCAAGGGTTGCAATAATCAGGTTACTCCACCTGCATGTGCAGATCTGCAAAACATCACTGGCCTTGGCAACTTTCATTTATGACACCTTTCAAAAAAACCTGACCCATAGAGGGCATTCCCGTACAGGGCTAAGCATGCTTTTGTGGATGCTAAATATACTTTCCACCTCTGATTAGTCATGCTTTTATACCAGTACAATGCACAGATAACAAGGTGGTGACGCATCCCACCAGTTAGCAGATACATGTATGTACAACACTCCTTGTTAGTTTTTAACTTGTGATAAATTTCATGGAGATACAGAGACTCTTGCTCCAAATTTTAATTTGGAGGAACTACTCCAGGGCTCCAATGGATGCAATGCAGTGTCAGTGAGGGTCACCTCCAGCAAAGCTCAGAGAGCGGGCTCTGGTACTCTGAATTCTCAGATCGAATCCTAGAATGCCTTTGCATCATGTTTTCCTTATTCAAGTTACTAGAGGCTATATCTAAGAAGACAAAAAAAAAGTCAAGATTCATTCTGTGATTCTATGAAGATGTGCTTCTACAGATATGACTATGTGTATATGTTGCAGATAACTAACTAGCTACGTGACAATATGCATTGGAGATGAAACCAAAGCAAATGCCAGCATGATATATTGTGTCAGTAACATCAAAGAAGAAGGGGAGGGGAAGCGAGTGTGAAAATCAAACAGAGTGCTTGGGAAAGAAAGCTAATTTTGAGTTTGATGTGCACAAGTGACACTCATTAAAAATTGACGAGTGCATGTGAGAGGATGCCACCTGGGATTATGCAACTGCTAATTAACATTTAACACCATTTTCTAACCTTATAAAATATTCTTAGCCTGCTGAAGGCTTCTTCGTAACAAGCACAATGAAAAAAAACAACCACCCAGCACCTAGCAACAGCAAATCGAACGGGAAAACTTTATGAACTTTTTAAAGCAACATAGAAGACATGAAGGGCTTGCTTAAAGGGACACTGCCAAGGCAAGCATAGTCTATCAACAGGTGAACATCTGTGTCTGTGTCTCTGCTCTCTCTAAGTTGCAGGCACAAACCCAGCAAAGGGACAAAGGAGCAAAGGGACACGGTGTGGTTACAGGTACCGTTGGGTGAACATGCCTCCTGGTGCAAACAGACCCCGGTTCTGCCAGGCTCCCACTGTCCTGCTGCTTTCACAGCGACACTGATGCTCCTGCCTGCAGGATTCACTGGGTTTTCCAGCACCGCACCCAGTTTCACCCTGAACGACAGCCCCCTTCTTACTGTAAGCTACAACTGAGAGCACTGATGTGAGGTCTCTCACCCTTGAGCCTTGTGATAGCTGCCAGTTTTCCCCCCAAAACCGGGTTCCTGGATTCATGCCACTACCCAACAGCCAAATCCTGTTTTCTAGTCCTTTTTGTTACAGTGGTCAGAGGAAATACGGACTCCAAGGCACCTAGCATCTGTCCTTGCTGTATGTTCACATGGCATAGGGGTCCCAAAAATAGTAATTTTGAGAAGTTGGGTTGGAAGTACTGGAGAAAAGAGGAGAATAACTGAAAAGAGCAGGAGAAAGTGAGGGAGAAAGTGGACAAGAAAGCAGATAAGATGACAACAAAACCTGAGCCTTGTGGAACGGATCATCATAGCAAGATGAAAGGGACACATTTGCTGAATCAGCGCAAAGTTTAAGGAGCCTGGGAACTTGCACTTCAGAACATTTAAAAAACCTAAGCCCAAAGCAACAAAGTTTATAGATTACATTTGGTTTTGGCTATTTATGCTGGGTGTTTACACTGTGCATTCATAGTTTCAACAAAGAAAGGAGACTAGACGGCCAACCCAAACAGAGCTTGCTTTTACAGGGCCCAACGCACAGGCGTCTCAGCAGATCTTGCTGCGGTAAGGACAATATGGTTCTTCGCAGTTATGAGACATTTGTATAAACCCAGGAGCCTCCCAGACTTTTATGTGTCCCACAAAGAAAGTGTTTTTGTAAAAGATAAACATCTAATGCTGTATGTGTACACTGTAAGTTTATGAAAAAAGATGGCCCCATGATATCTCAGATATGGCCCTAACTGCAGAATACTGACATATTTAGATAGATTTTAATTAATACATTGGTATTCATACAGCATGCCCAGGAGGATTCCTGTGTCTTTCTTCACATGCTTCCAGATGAACTTGCTAATTGAATGGTTAAAATGCTTTCCACAGAGAAAAGATAGAGATTCTCCCTCTTTTCACTGGGAAAAGAGAATGGGATTAACTCTTACAAATAATTCTTCACCACAATCAAAATCTTTTAAAATGGAGTAACACCTCCAGCACTTTCAGATATGTTGCAGTTTAACCATGTTCCTTAAGTTTCATAGATACCAACAGCTATTGATGTAATGTAATTTCTCTATACCCGAAAGATGTGACGTGTTGCCTTGCAGTTCTCTGTTATAATCAACAGCTACTATGGTACTTCTATCCTGGGTAATGGATAACAAGAACAACACGCATTCAGGGAAGACTCAGCATACAGAAGACAATAATGGATGTTTCTCTAAAGGAGAAGTGTAAAAGAGGGAAGAAAAGGGGCTCAGTAAATAAGCAGCAGCAATGTTCCAGCTACAACAGAAGACAACATGAAACAAGACCAAGAGAAGATAGTCAGCGGGCAAGCAGCATTAGATATTGGCTTGGTAGACATGGTACTGAAGCAAAGCAGGGAACTGGAAGAAAATTAATTTTTAAATAAAAGGAGAGTTGTTTTTTCTTGCAGACTTTGAAGCAGTGCACTTTCAGATGTTCTGCTTGGGACTGTCCAAGCCTCTATCCACAGCTCCTGCCCTTTTGCTTTTAGGGGGCAGTGTCAGGAGCAGGGACAGCTCTGGAGTTACTAGAGCTGTACACAGAGTAGGACATTACCGCACATCCAAAATGAAAGGCTATAACCTGTATAAACTGTACAGCAGATACATTCACTAAATAGAAGATGAAAGGGTTGTCAACGTATGAAAGATCAAAGGATGCCTAGGATATGTATTCTCTCAGTAAATAAGAACATTTTCCTTTTTATGGGCCCAATTCAAAAAATCACCCACTGTAAATAGTTTCCTGGACTAAATGAGAGCACTGTCAGACACAGGGCAGGACTGTGCTTCATGGCTGGCATCCATATGCATTGCTGAGCATGCCTGCACTCAAGTTTGGATTTACAAATCCCAGATACTATGCTGGCTTCCTCCTTATGAATTGCAAAACCTACACTGAGAAAATGTAGAGAATGAAGTTTAGATTTTTATTTTTTTTAGGATTATTTTTTACCACTACAAATCCTTGTTTTAAAAATTTAAAAAGGATGGCCTTTCCTGAAATGGTCCCTGTTTAAAATGTAAAAATATACTTTCACATAAAGAGATACTTATTTTACAGAAAACCCAGAGAGATAAAGCTTAATGATTGCCATGAACTGTCATCTTCATAGGACATAATGATTGCCATGAACAGTCATCTTCATAGGAAAAAGAAAAAAAAAGATCAAACACAGACTTTAAAATCTGCCCAAAGCTTCTAACCCTTAAGCTAAGAAAAACAGTAAATCAGTTTTAAAAATATACTACCCAAAACTTTCTATTCCTAGAAAAGCATGTATCTGAAAATTATTACACTGCAAATATGAAGTAAGAAAAAAATAGACACTATCTTATACGCCAGAAGGAAATAGGGCAATTAAAAAAAAGAAACAGGCTTGAAAAGCCTATTCAAAGAATGGGGGAGTAGGTTATTTTGATTGCCAGTATGCAAATGAGGAAGGATATAGATAAATGGCATGCAGGGATGTGATTTTTTTTCTTTTTTAAAAAACTCTTGCCAGAGCCTTCCAACACATGAACTTTCTGTTTATATTGTAAAGTATCATTTTAGGGTTTTTCTTTCTTTATTTTCTAAGCATTCGAATTTAGGAAGCCACTGATAGTGAATTTTGGGGCATACTTAGAGCAGGTGGCTTGTTCTGGTTAAAGATTATTGTCAACAATTGATCGTATAACAGATGCTTATATTTGTCCATACTTCCTTTATTTTTATGTTTCTGTCTGTACCCAGAAGCAAACCAAAATCCAAAGACATGGAGTGGATTTTCTGTAGCAAAGTGCTGATTTACTTGGTCCACCACGTTGGCCAGCTGCTTCAAGGGGCACCAAATCCAAGTTATATTGGAATAATTAATTCAGAGAGCCACAACTGCACAGGCAAATACGATCAGATATGATCATTACCAGGAGAAATGATAACATGAATTTACCATATTCCACAGGAAACCAGAAAAATCACATTCACTGGGAAAAAAAACCCTTTTCAATAACACTGGACAGGCATCAGACTCAGATAGCTTCCTGCCAGTTTTACCTTTGGTTTATTTGCAGTTGATAACACCACAACAGTTTGTTGGAAATTTCCATTCTAATTTAGTAAATGGGAATTTGAGTAAGTCTCTAGCTGTGCTGAATGAAAACTTGTATGATTTGTCCAGCAAACTTAAACAATGAAGTTTTGGTACTGGAAGATAAAAAAAAAAAAGGTAGTCATTACTGTAGGACATTTCTTGATGGACTTCCTGTATAAAACCAGCATTCTCAAAAGGAAAACTGATTTGAATTTTCTACTCTTCAAGAAGAAAATTTAGGGAAAAGTAGGTACAGCATAAAAAAATGTGACTCCCTTCCACCTCCTAAAACTACAGTAATACTAAAATCAAAACATGATGAATTTACAAGTAGTAGGTTATGTAAAATTGTGAAGGAAAAAGTTTTTCCCATTTTT
Organism: Aptenodytes forsteri; assembly: GCF_000699145.1. Classification (NCBI taxonomy): domain Eukaryota; kingdom Metazoa; phylum Chordata; class Aves; order Sphenisciformes; family Spheniscidae; genus Aptenodytes; species Aptenodytes forsteri. The sequence goes on along the minus strand of NW_008795378.1, from coordinate 1,056,316 downwards.
ACAAAGAAGCTACAGTCAATGAAGCCAAGGTGCTTTCTACAAAAATACATACCATCTATGAAGCAGCAGGGATAAATTTCATTTTGTTTGCAATCACTGTGCCTTAAAATCTCCCTCAAATTTATGACTAGTATGATAAAAAGGAGGGTGAGAGTTTAAACACTCCCTGCTTTCCCTCTTCACCAACAAAAAGTAAGCTTGATACTTGCTAATGTAAAAGGGCTCTTACTACGATTCATTCAACTTTTCATTGTCATGAACTTTGTTGCAAGCAGGAGAAAAGCAAAATTGTTCTCTACTTGCCACACATATAGTATTTTGTGTAAGAAAACAAAGCACGTACCCACACACACGCATCGATATCCAGTGATGACGATAGCCACACAGCTCCTGAAACCAAGTATGGGTCGCCTTAAAGTTTGCTTACGAGGTCTTACCCACCCTTGATTTCTGGAGCCATGGGGGCAGCTTTGGGCGAGCTGCTGCATCTCTGTGGAACCCAGAGTGGGGCGAAGATGATGAGTGTGACATCTGTCTGCACCGAGTCTTTACAGATTGATTATAAAACAAAGGGGTTTTGGCCAACACACACATATGCCTGATCTAATGACTTATATTTCCTGCACAACATTCCTTTTACATCATTTGTACTGTCTCTGCTGCACTTTACTGGGACTAATAAACATTCCACACTTACTCTGCAATGTATTTTCCCTCTGCAAGACAGCCTACTTGCTATTAGCATGTAAACTGCACACTTGCCAGTCAGGCTAACCTCATCAATCTTGTCCAAGGCAGAGGAGCTTGTACCCTCTTACAATATTTCTGGGATTGCACTTTTAAGTTATTCATCCATTTATTTGGGGGAAAAAAAAAAATCTTAAAGATTTCATCTCTAGACTTCAAAAATAGGACATATTAATGGAAAGAAAAAGGATCACTTGAGTTATTTTTAAACTCACACTTGAATTTTTTAACCCAGAAGAATGCATTCTTGTGTTTCCCAGAAGAATATATTACAATTTCATCCCTGCTTTGAATTAAGAAAGCAGAATGAAGGAATTAAGATTTTTAAAGTAACTATCAAAACCATGCCTTGGATTTCTGTGTTTATGCTCTCTCTCAATAATGACTAGCAACTCACCCCCTGAGGAGCAGAATAAATTAAGCGTGTACCATATTAACACAGCTTCTTATTCTGGGGCTGACTTCAATATTCCTGCATGCCCCTGCGCTGCATGGAGAAGATGATCTCCTCGATGCCTTGAAGAACAGGGATCTAACCACATGCTGCTAGCATGCCCTGTGAGAAAGGCAGTCTCTGCCGGGAAGAGCTTACAGTTGAAACAAGATGAGGAAAGAGGGTACCCGAAGTGTCCCTGATGATCACAGTCTGACCTGGTTCAGCATCCTGACTGGCTGACGGCTGGGAAATCAGCACATCAGGAGGGAAAGGAAGAAGTCCTCTCTTCTCTTCATATTCTGTTGGGATTTCCCGAGACAAAAATTGCATCTGGGCCACAGGATACAACCGTTGCTGATGGACACAGAATTTGTCTAGTCCTTCTGAATTCCTTTGTACTTTTTTTGGGCTCCACATACTGTAAAACTGAGTTGCTTGAAAAAGTAATTTTTCACTTTCTCTAAAAAGGAAGCATGGGTAGCTTTGTTTTGCAGTAAGAAGAGAAAGGCAGAGAGAAAGATTATGAGCCTCACTCAAGACTGCGCAGGAAACCCACTGAAATAATAAAAAGACCTTTTTAAATTTCGCCTCCGATATTTTAGAACCAATTCCTGCATTCCTCTGGAGGATCTGTGAATGAAGAATTTCAGTATGTTGCCTATGCCTGAATTAACATGAGACTTCATTAGACAAAAGTAAACCCAAAACCTGAAAGATTAGACCTCAAAGTGCAAAAACATTTGCCATTTCAGAAGCTCTTTAGCAGTGCTGCTTCCTAGCAAAGCTCTTCCAGATGATACTTCACAAACTGAACATTGCCCATAATGTGAACAAAAGCTTTCCCCCACTAGGAGGGGGGAAAAAGCATCCACATTATTTCATTCTGAAGAGTGGCTGTTGTACAGCAATTACTTTGCATAAAATCTTTCATAATGAATTAAGAACACCGAGTTAGTGCAGCAGCCAGTCTGACATAGCAGGCAATCCATCACAGAAATGATTCATAAATTAAATCATCCCCAACTAAGGCCTTCACATATCACTGCATAATAGCTCCTAAGGAGTCATTATGGGTATTCTGTCAATAATGCATAAACTTCATGACCCTTTTAACTCCTACCGCCCCTCAGATCCAAACCGTAATAGCCCATCACTCCTTCCCGTCGTCCATGATTGCTGCGTGCTGTTTTCTCACCCCCACGGAAGTCTGGGGTAGTGCTGTCATGGATCTCCAGCAACAGAAACCCTCCTTCCCCTCGCCTTAATTTTTACAAAGAAAGAAGTTCAAACTCTGCGGTGCTGAGAACATGGAGAAACAAAGGAAATTAAGGATTAAATACCCACTTCACTTACATTGCCAAAGCTCTGCCCAAACCATCATTTGTCTGATACACAACATGCATACAGAGGTGGGCTTGTTCAGTCAGTTTAAGTGCTACCGATTTTGTTAATCCTTCTCAATTTTCTGCTTTCACGTCATGGTTTCATGTGCAATTTCACTGATAAGAATTGATAAAGCCAGAAGAGAAAGTTCCATTCGACATGGCCTATGTGACTTGGTATTCTGAAATATTCCACCATAGCGCCATAATTACCAGACTGAAATGACAAACTATCTGCTAAATGCCAGCGCTGCCAAGGTGAAAGCAGCTGGAAGGCACCTCCCGTAGCATAAGGAACCTAGGAAGCATTTCAGCAGTTACTGCCAAGGAAAGGTGCTTTTCAAGTGAAATATTTTATATCAAGAAGTAAGCAAAACTGTAACTTCAAATCTGAAATATATTGGTTACAGAATAGAATAATTGAATGTGAAATTCTGAGTCTGACATTTTACAGCCCTTGTTTAAAGCGAGCTATTTTGCAGAGGTTTCTTTTGGTAGAAGAAATATTACGGCCAAATTCAGAAATGAGTGTATTACTACTAAACAAGAGCATAACAGGTTGTACCTTTATTGGTTTAAGGACTACTTCATAGAAGGAAACTGTGTTCTTTCTTTTAAGAACTTGAATAAGTTAAGAAACCTATGTTGCTATGTACAAGAAACCATCCTGCAACTTGGTAAGACACAACACAAAAGCAACAGTCCAAATATCGCAGAGTTTTTGCTTAGAAGGAAGATTTATGAAAAGAAAAAAATCCCTTTTTAGCTCAATGTATGTACAAGAGAATTTGTACTTCCAATAAAATCTCTGCCCAAAAACACTAAACAGTTTGGAGGTCTATTTGAAATAAACAAAAACTAAAATTCTGAGTTTACATTAGGATGCCCTTTACTATGTAGCATAGTGTAAGTCAGTGTAATCTGCAGCTGCATACATCTAGTAAAAGAGACTCAAATACAGCCTGCCTCATTACCGTAGCTTTTGCAATTTCATTGCTATTCATCTTACACCTTGCAGAGTTCACTCGCGGATCAGTCACATCAATTACTGCTTTATGCTATGAGGCTCTGATATTGCCTTAAGGAAAGCTCTGTATATCCAAATTCAAAGGCTGCCAAGGTGCAGTCGTGACTTAAACATTATCATTTAGTTTTCACACATAAGGAAACCTATCATTGTGAAAATGGGTAATCAGCCAAATAATCTTGCATTCACTTCAATTACAGGTCTGCAGTTTACAGTTCTAACAACTCAGTGGAAGTGTTGGGGGGGGGTTTCAGCAGTAAATATTATTTGTAGTTTACTGGAATTTTCAAGGAAAAAAAAAAAAGAACGAGAATGAAATGAAGAATACAAACTGCAAGGAACCACACATACTGGGTTTCTTTCCAGTATTAGTCTTCGGGATGATTACTCTTTGGGATGGTTCAGATACTTCTCTTTCGGGGATTTTATGCGTGATAAGCAGTAACAGTAACCAGAAATATTTTCATTGCACCAGCCTTCTGGATCCACTAGGATAAATCACCTCTTATAATAGTAGCACCAAATACTTCATGTCATTTTAAACCTCTGGATGCCTAAACCCATCCTTTACTTCACTAGTAATTAGTTTTTTAGAAAAAAGAAATATTACCTGCTTGACAATTTAAGCCAGCACTGACACATTAATCTTTCTCTTCGGGCAGTGTCTCAGACTGAGCGTCCCTCCTAACAGCGAAGCCCTGGCTTGGGGAGACACAGGCGGGTGAGGCATCCTGACACTATTTTTAGCCTGGCACTGAGGAAGGTCAAAGAAATGACTACTCGCATTGTTTCATATTTGGTACAACTTTCTAACATATTTGGTACAACTTCACTCCCCTCCCCCCCAACTTTGCAAGACATAAGGATTCACATAGACGTTTATTTTTATTTTTTCTGTGCTGTTTCCATACCCGAACACCACAAGCCTTGAACTCTCCCACAGCTACTAACTGCATTTGTGCTGAGGCTGTCCCTGATGTTCTCTCTCTTTTGCATATACAAACATATACAAACACATTTTTCACAGGATACTTAACATCCTGAAAACCATAATTTCCACTAGCAGTGTTTCTGAGAATTGTGAATTTTTCAACTCCTTTAATTCCCATTAAAAACAAAGCCAGATTTCTGTTGTTGTGACAGATGTGGGGCAGAAGCTGCCTTTGAACCACAGGATACATGAATGGGACAGTCGTACTGACACAGCATCAGCAGTGGGTGCAACGGGGACACATCCTCAAGTGGTCTAAACAATAAGTGAACGTCAACAAATGCAGCCAGAAGGATTTACACGAGCTGAGTATTTTCCCAATGTTATGCAGCAACGTGACAAACAAGGACATGGCGTTGGCTTCAGCTCTCCCACAGGACATTTATACCAGCACCACAGTCCAAGTGAGTTTGTGTGCTCCCTAGGACTCTAATTTTACATCTGACACAGCTGCACAGGCACTGAAGTCTCCTAATTGCTGCTCTTAGACTACCAAGCTGGTGCCAGAGTACATGATCAATAACTTTTTTAGGATTATAAGTGGGGGGAGAACCAGCCAGGAAGACAGCCATACTTCAGGGGGAGCAGGTTTGGGGGGGAGGTTTTTGTTGTTGTTCTCTGTGTTTTTTAATATACAGATATATGGACATGGAATCTGACTCGTATTTTATAGCCTCACAGCTCTACAATCCTGACTGCTCTTAGGCTAACATTCCTTCAATCACCTCTCTGTCACCTGCCATTCAGCAGTAACTGTTCGGGTTTGTAAACTCTGGAAATTGTAATCACTAGAACTGGCATCATGTGCCCCGATGCAGCGAGACTGAACATGAAGCTACGGCTCCAGCTTTTCTTCTGGCAAAACTTTGGTTTTGGTTTTTTTTTTCTCTTTCTGTACCTCATTCTGTGCACCTGCACACTGATTTGACTGTATGAAGCTTATTTTCCTCAGACAATATAATTTCAAGCATATTTGGTGAAAAATTACATGCACAATTCAACTGTGTGTTGAATTTAGTTTCCTGCAAACTTAGATCAAAGAGGTATTTATATATCTGAAACATAAGATAACCAATTGCATTGGAACGTAACCACTTGACACACACATGCTACTTCGGCTACTTAGAAGAAAGAAGTAAGAACACGCCCAGAATAAGAATTTTCCTTTCACTGAATTTACTGTGTACCCAGATGCACGGCAAACCTTATTTGATCTGTGTTGCACATGCACTGTTTCTTATTCAGATTAGAACGCAAATGCAATCCACTGGCTTCACGTCTTTTCTTCTTACATATTGACTTTTTTATACCCTTACCTGGCCTAGTTCCATTTATTAGGAGCATATAAAAAATGATTGCCTTCTATAACTCTTCTTCTAACAATGCCTCCAGCCTGAAGGCTTCATGAAGTTACAAGCCAAGATTTATATGTAATAAATTATTGAAAATGAAAAAGGTCTTAAATAAGTTCTGTCTTCAACAAAAGAAGTAGTATATTTCAGATAACAATGACTTTTCTAGTGAAAGGGAAGATAAAAGTGTATTTAACAGGTATTCTGATACCATAAACTAGAATACAATATTTGCATGCTCAAATATATTACAGAAAAAGATGCTAATTCAAATCCTACATTAAGAAATGACTTGCAGTTGTAAATTGGAATTCCAAATAAAACAATAAACTGCATTACAGACTTATAGCTACACAGTCCAGTTGGCAAAGAGAATCCACTTAAAGATTTAATAAAAAAACACACACAACCAACCCACAAGCATATTATTGTTAAAAGAACAAGAGGAAATACTAGAATGAGATTTCCTGCCTTTGTAGCACATACCTTCTCTCAAATATCCACTTCATAATTTTCCCACAGGAGTCCTACATCCACACCCAGTTCATAAAATGAACACAGCTTTCATACAGAGAAGCTACTAAATGGATTAAAGCTTATTTTTCATGCGTGGCTTCCTGCCTTACTGTGTTTTGGCCAAGGCTCTTCCTTGACCAAAACTGGCCTAATTCATACATTATTTTAGGATAATTTTATGTATACAAACACATAAATAGATCACGAAGCTATACCACTTAGATTCATTATACTAGAAAATAATTGTTGAGATTCAAACTCCAAATATGGTTCTAAAAACTACTATTGTGTGCTTTTTATGTTTTTTTTCAAATGACAATAAATCTGTTTTCACTGTGCTGGCAGTTGACTTTGACTATACAGTTTAGGATCAAATTAAGATGTGTTAGATAGTTTAAACTACTTCTGTATCTTAAGTTGCAGTACCTACAATGTCCATAAAACTGTCCAAATGGAATTTATACCCACATTACACAAATAGTACATCAAGCATGGAAGCCAAAATGAGAACGGCACTTTCCCAACAACAGGAATGAAATAATATTGAAATAATATAATACAAAACCTCATGGGCAGTTTCTTCTAAATTACAAAGTCTTAAAAACTTGTGCTATGGTTTTATTATAAAAAGCTTAAATCTATTATACTGACAGAAGACACTTTCTAAAAATTTGTTTTCACTTTTAATACACGGAAGGAAGATGATGGTATAAGACAAAGGTTATAAGATGGCTACAGTAGGATAATTCCAGTATTTACTTCTCTTAACAGTAAGTTAACAATCTTATTACTGCTAAAGAGCAAGTTACCACTTCTGTACCTGTGACAAGTAGTTTCCCTAACATAAGGTGAGAATGAACCATAAGGGTTGAATCTCAACCAGCGTGGGGGTGTGAAACTTGCTGTGAAAGCCGATACTTTGCACACCTCTCTCTCTGCAAAGTCCTCAGAGAACCACAAAGAAACATTTTAAAAATTCAGTGTAAATAACTAGTCACCAGTTTATAAACACCAAGAGGCACCTACCAGCAACTTAGGTTACATACAAACCAGAGGCCAAGGGAAGCATGCTGCTTAGGAGGTTAACAACAGCCATGAGTGATGTCCATGCACCTGGGGCTGATTTCAGCCGCCTGGGCTACATTACTTTATTAATTTAAACAGGGAGATGGAAGTTTTGCATTGACTAGGACATCAGCTTCATGTGCCCGTTTCAATCAGTTGTACTGGAAATGAGAAGCACTCTCATACTTGGGAGGCTTCTCAGTAAGCTCCTGAAAACTAGAGAAAGGAACTGTGTGGTGGCCAGGCAAAAGGAGTTGAAGCGTTGTCCTATTTCTCTGGTCACTTGTTTACAAAACAGTAAAGGGAAGAGAATGAAACTGAAAATACAACAGTAGTCTGAAAACAAAAGTATGTAAGGACTTATATGACATGGCTGGCCTCTGGCAGCAGAAAATTGGACCTGGTTACCCAGGCTGATCCAGCTACCCTAAATTCCCACAAAAGAGGCACTTCTGGTTAGCCACCATGGCCCCAAAAGGTCCTATTCTGTTCTACCTCAATACACTTGCACAGTTCCTAGGAACACATCAAAAGGACCAGTATTTAGTTCAAGGCTTAGTTTTCCTTTCTAGCCTTGCATACTGCTGACTAGGCTCCACACAATATTCCCTGCAAATCAGATTTGCATTTTGCATTTGGGGAAAAAAAAAAAAAATAACACAAAAAAATTTTCCCTACAACTGCACATTTTTGCAGCAAAGAAGTATGCTTCCCTGCCAGTAGCAATCTTTTGAATGTTGAAATGCTGTTTCTCTTTATAAATACAGTGCTCTAAGAGATCCCCAGGAGATCGCTCCATTCCCAGGTGATCTTTAGATTTATCTTGGTCAGTTTACTGGCTTCCTCCCATTGATTTCCATCAGCCTAGCAATTTCATTTTGAATCTAAAAACCCTGATGATTTTTTTTTTCTTGCTGAATGTATTACTGACCATGAAGGTCCTGCTATCAGAGCTTTCCTAATGAGTATGGGTGAATTTGCTTAGCCCTGAGAAAAGCCCAACTCCCATTTCCAGGAGCATGCTGACTGCAGAGGTCCAGCAAACAGAATCTATTTTAGCTTCTTCCATCAGCAGGTTGAACTGTAAATACATGCAGGAAGTAGATCTGCAAGTAAGAAGGTGTCATCATTACATACTTATTTTCAGGATAGTGCCAGGCTTTAATATCTTCATAATCACGATTTACCATTGTGCTGGTTTTGGCTGGGGTAGAGTTAATTTTCTTCATAGTAGCTAGTATGGGGCTGTGCTTTGGATTTGTGCTGAAAACAGCATTGATAATACAGGGAAGTTTTAGTTACTGCTGAGCAGTGCTTACACACAGTCAAGGCCTTTTCTGCTTCTCACCCCACCCCACCAGCGAGTAGGCTGGGGGTGCACAAGAAGCTGGGAGGGGGCACAGCCGGGACAGCTGACCCCAACTGACCAAAGGGATATCCCACACCATGTGGCATCATGCTTAGCATATAAAGCTGGGGGAAGAAGAAGGAAGGGGGGGACGTTCAGAGTGATGGCATTTGTGTTCCCAAGTAACCGTTACACGTGATGGAGCTCTGCTTTCCTGGAGATGGCTGAACACCTGCCTGCCGATGGGAAGCAGTGGATGAATTCCTTGTTTCGCTTTGCTTGTGTGCATGGATTTTGCTTTACCTATTAAACTGTCTTTATCTCAACCCACAAATTTTCTCACTTTTACTCTTCCGATTCTCTCCCCCTTCCCATCGGGGGGCAAGTGAGTGAGCGGCTGTGTGGTGCTGAGTTGCCGGCTGGGGTTAAACTGTGACAACCATTTAAAAGCTGCCCCAAGCTATTGCCAATTTATAGCAGACACCCATGCTGAGCAATAATGGCTTGTACTGTGATAAAATACATTTATTCTTAATATAAATATACTTAATGAAACAGCTTTTCTTAAATCTTTGAGACACATCAGATAGCCCAATAAATAAAAGGAAATCTTTCTATGTATCAGACTTCTCACTTCATTTCCCAGAAAGATTACAGAACATCATTGACACAAGGATCACACCAAAAGCTACGTAGTCTAAACAATAATTTCAGAGAAAATAAAACACTATGAAGAAAAGTATCTCTACAGAAATCCACGCAAATATCAGTCTATATATCCATGTTTGGCTCTAAAGTGCACAAACGTAGCTCAGACTTCAAAAGGAACAGTCAAGTTCATTGACCTTCTGGAGATATTTATCTCACAGAAGACTTTCAAATTAGCCCCCTCCCCCTTAAGATATTATCTTTATAATGTACTAAAAAAACCTGGCCTTTGATATTCACCTAGCAGTACACTGGGTTGTATTGAAATTAATAAATAATAGAGCCACTAGCAACACACTATTGATTTTCTGCCGGATTTGTCTATCTCCTCAGAATTTTAAGAACTGTTTAAACAGATATATCCATTATGTGTTGGAAAGAATTTTAAAACTCCCCAGTAGGGCTGTAGTTGATGACATATTGACATTATCTCAGAGTAAAATAATTTTGGACACTCTGCTTATGTAGTCTGCAGATGCAGAGCCAAAAACACCCAGTTGAAGGGCAAACTGAATGTCAAATGCCTAAAGCACTCACAAAAAGCAGATATACTACAACACTTTGCTTCAACCTTTGGTCATCAGTTGGTGAAGACAGAAGCAATTCCTGTTATCAACTGTACAAATAAAATTATTAAAGTATCAGACAGTTTTTCCATTGAAAAGAGTGCCCTAAGGACTGAAATTTTAACTCTGCTGCTAAAGAACTGAGCAGTTCTTATCTTCATTTGCTAATATAAACAGAATACCTTCACTAATTCCCCAAAGCAGCTCCCAGCTCCTTTGCAAAGTGTTCCTGAAGTTCTTTCCCTGTGCTCTGCTTCTATTGTGGCACAATTCAAGAGAACATTTAATGCATTACATCTTGAAGGCTTCAGATTTTCCATTTGAAATGTAGGGCACCAGAACACTGTCACCTTGCTAATAAAATGGAATGATGTGGTTTCACATCCATTTACCAATCCCTTGGAAACTAAGGTAGTTTTTTTACATTTTTAATGCACTAATTTAATAGAAAAGCATATAAAAGTTTTCGTTCAACTTTGACAGGAGACTAAAACAAGAACATGTTAATCAGCTGCGTAAATGCTCCTCCTTGTACTGTTCCTATTTTCTGCTCCTTTGCTTGAGTAGAAATGTTTTCCTCATTATGGTCTTGATTAAGAAGCTTGATGTGCTGACCTTGAATATCAAATTAAGCTCCATGCTGCAAGCAAAGCATCCTATCTTCTCTAGTGGCTTATAAACTCATTAGACACTTCAGACAGTTTTAAAATTTGCTGACATTAAATTCATTTAATATGGAACAGAACCGTTAAGATTTATGAGGCAAATTTGCAGTTAAGTGAAATACGCAATCTCCAGGTGATTTCTACCAGGAATCCCTTCCATCTAGGTTTTGCCTTGTTTTTAAAACAATTCCCTATTAAATATCAGACTGTTAATTATCTTTTCATTTTCCAGTTAAATGATCAATACACAGACAAAAAAAAAAGAGACAGCAGTCTGACAGCTGTTGGTATGAATCCAAGCCAGAAAGACTACAGCACTGAGACAGTGTTTTCTTGGTGCCGTATGGCTCGAGACAGTTGTGTTGCACACCATGCAGAAGTTCAAAAGGAATAATTTTAGTGTAAAAGTTCACTTGCTGCTATATAGTGAAAATAATTTATTTCAGATGCCATGTTTTTGAAGCTGCTGGATCAGAATTTTAAATCTTTTTGCCATATACATTCCCCGAGGGCACGCAGAGTGAATCAAGGCTCTTTTTTGCTTTCATGAGTTCTAGACTTTGACAAGAGTTCACAGAGAAAAAAAAAGCAACTTCTGGACATCAGTCAAGCCCTGTGTGCCTGGTCTTTGCTTAACATGCTTTGTTTTCATTTTGGCAGGATATGTTTTGTTTGCATTTAAAATGGGGCATTTGGTATCAAATACAAGTCATTAGTTAAAAATTGGCTCCACCAACAATGCCAATCTCATCAAACGTGCAGGATAAGAGTCAAAAGAAAATTAATTCAGTCATTTGTAAAGACACTTAAAGGGAATGTCAGGATGTAAAGCCTAGTCACAACAGGAAGGAGGGATGAGGAGAGGGAGACATAGGGTAAAATTTATTATTGGAGTAATATTCTCACCAGACTAATTTATCCAATATAAGGAAAAGTATGCGTCGCATACCCTCATGCTGACAAGATTTAACTAAGCAGATACACTGCAGAGAAAGGGTCAATATGAAGACACAGAGGCACCTAAAATACCCAGCAGCCTTCCCTAAATACTCAGCTGAAATTATTCTCTCTCATCTTCCACATGGTGTGCGACACAACAGTCTCAAGCCGTATGGCACCAAGGATGCTGATGCGCACTTCTGCTGCCATCCTGGCCAAGAACCCAGAACAGCAGCAGCTGCCACAGGGATGTCTCTTCTTTCACATTGATCATTTTGCTAAATACTGAGGATCAGTACAGCTGTACACATCACAGCTCCAGGGTGGAGGCTGCGTGGCTCATACCAAGACTTTCTTAGAAGTCTGGTATCAGTCTGCAGGTTACTCGCAAGAAGAGGATCCAAAATCAGAGTGGTAGACAGGATGCTTAACCAACAGATGCAGCCTTGAGCAGAAAATACTTTTTTTTGGTGGAGTTTCACTTAGAGCCAATTCTGCCTCAAGTAAATATTTCAAAATGGAATACAAATATAAGTAAAAGTTTGATACGCGGATAGAAACCATGTACAAGTGCTTGGGATGGAAATGTTTATCTAGAGAGTGATTCAAACTGGCCTGAAGAAAGAGAGTGGCATCAACAGAACTTGATATTACTGTTCAGTTGATTTCTCTGTTCTTACAGCTGTTCAAGGGGAAGCAGATATATCTAATGTCGGCATTAACTGCTGGAGTTGCAATTCAAACCAGGATGGCAAGGTGGAAATAGGGGTCACACGTTGACCTTGTAAGTAAAGAAGATAGAGAGTGTAATTTCAGTCCACAAAAGACCAACATGCAAATACAGAAGGACAACAAAAGGACTTTATCCGGCATTCAAGTTGACATTTCTAAGATTTATTACAGAAATGAAGGTATTTTAAAAGTGTCACACAGCTAATGACATCAGAGAGGAGTGTGAACTTCACTAACCCAAGCAAAAGTAAACCTAAATAAAATAGCCAATTAAAAGATGAGGTTAGAAATGGGAAGAGACCACCAGCCATTTCTACTTCATCTTGAACCAGAAAGTAAAAAGGAGGGAAAGAACTGCACTCAACCCTGAATGGGGGAAAAAATGTTAGCTAACATCTTCTATTGTAGCTAATCTTTCCCTGGGCAAATACAATTAGCAACAAAGAAGTGTCTTTTGCATTTTGGCCACTGCATGTTTGATAAAGTACCAAGGAGTGTTTAATTAATGCCACAAATCTGCTTTCTGAAAACCAGAAATAGTGTATTGTGGTTTAGTTACATGGGGGGGTTGGAGAGAGCAAAATAGCAAAACGCAACATGAAGAGTTGTACCTTGTATCCATGCAAGTTGTACAAAGCAATCAAGACTTTTTCCTGTATTTTTTTTTTAATATTTTGCACTTAATCTACAGCAGCATGTCTACAATTTTTAAATGAGATGTCATAGTAACCAAAAATACCATTTTCAAACAATTTTATGTTTGTGCTCTATCCCTTTTTCTTCTCTCCTGTTTAATGTTATAGTGCTTACATTTGATATTCCTGTTAATGATCATCTGCTTTTGTTCTAAAATAAGGTCACAGTATTCACCTCTCCCATTGCTCCCCTTCCCAGATTCACTGCAACTTTATTCCCCAGTCACCGCCCTAGTGCCACACACAAACTGATCAGTCACCTGTATGTATTCTGCCACAACTTCAATTAGTATGAAGTTGCATTTAAAATTTTTAATTGAAATGGAGATACTAAGCATACCACACTGCACAAATTAATTTAAGAGACACTCATCTTTTTGTCCTGTTCTACAAGGGAACAGCAATTGCACAACGCTTTCTGCTCTGATATCAGAGGGCTGCTTTGCCCTCTTTCCGAGAACTTTCCTTCATGGCCATCTCTACACAAGAAAAATGTTCCTATTGGCATGAAGTCAGACTAACTGGGCAGGGAAAGGAATAGGATTTCTTCCCCTCTTTCTTTTCTTTTTTTTTTTTCAGTTCCTGAAAAAAGCACAGACTTTACATGAAAAGTCTGAGATCTGTAATATTTTGTGCTCTGAAATGTTTGTTTTAACTAAACACAATGAAAAAGCAAAATTTCCCTCACAACAGTGAAGGTTCAGTCTATGTTTTAAATGAGAGCTGCCTGCATATGGATCATAAAATAAGAGAATTAATAGTGGTTTAGCCCCTCAACTCTTCATTTGTTTAGATTTATGTCTGGTACTAAACCAGGAAACCAAAACCCACCAGGAAGAGATGAGGAAAACCTTGGAAAAACTAGAGATCTGCGTCCACTGCCAGATGGTTTAACAGCAACAGCACTGAAAAAATATTTAATGACAGTAAGATCTGAAACAAAGATACAAATAGTAGAACATAAGGTTTTTAAAGCAATTGCTTAACAAGTTTATAGAGGGATTAATAAGACACATCTGCTCATGCTAGCTGGAAATCCTGTCAGTGGCCCAAAAGCCTTCTTCCAGTCCTAGGTCTGTATTATGTGATGGGAATCTCTTAGTCTTTCCATTTTACAAAGGAAAGGGGGAGATTGAGGGCCCTGTCTGGGCTCACGGACAAAGGAGAGGTCTGCTGCCCCGCTGAGTACACAGACCACGCCACAATGTCACATGGTTTAATTTCAATGTTTCACATATTGCTGAATGTTTCCTTGTTGAAACACTTCACTTTTTTATTCTTTTACCTACAGTGACGTCCCAAATTCCACACCTTCACTCACTGCTGCCAGACATCTACGTACTGCATGCGTTCAGAATTATCCATTGTCTTCCTAAGTGTTCGAAACTCTAATAAAAGAGTTGTGTTTTCAAGTTCTCCCAGGCCTTATGGCCTCATTTCTATTACTATTTCACATTCATTTGCTTTAGCAAATATCAGCGCTTGTTTTTCCCTTCCCTGAGTTAGCACATTTTCAGCCCTCTTCCAGCCTCCGAGAGGGATGCTGTGTTCTTCTATAACAGTGTGATCACACGAACCCTGATCTCATCCTACCACCCATTTTCCCTATGTGGTTTAATCTTCTCTGCAATGAAATAATTAGCTATTCTCCTACCTTTTCCAAGATCAATGAATCTCAGTGAGCCCTCATTAGCGTAACTCTCTTATCATAGCACACAATATGACAATCAAAATTATTTCCTGAATCCTTCATACTTTTATTAAGAAGTCAGCAGAAGCTTCTGGATGAAAGGGTTTTAAATACTGCTATGTAATGTACAGTTTAGTTTTGCCAAATCAAATTCTTTCTCTATCCATCCAAGAACATAGATGTATATAAAATATATGGTATAAATTGTTTTTAAGTCTGTAAAGGATGGGCCGCTCTGTTTCTGGTACGTGTGGGGTACTGATCAACAACCAGGTATTGCCAAAAAAGCAAACAACAGAAAAAATAAAAACAGCAAGGACGATCTTGAAATACCCAGCTTTCAAAAGAGGTCATCTTTCTAGATTAATATCTAGATCTTGGGTTAATCTGCAGCCAAGTTGTAATTATTTGCCGTTTAAAGACACAAACGCCACCAGTTGGGTTAAGGATATACCACAGCATTATTGAATGGTATCCTTCATCTTAAAATACTAAATGTCAACATACTGAAGGGGTTTGATTTTCATTCCATGCTGTTCCAATACTGCTGTCCTCTCTCAGGTTTCTCTCTGTTCTCATGCCTTTGCCTTCTCCAAAGGTATGCTCATAGGGGGACCAATAAGTGGAATGAGAGTAATGCTAGATGTGGCAGATACTGAATTTCCAAACTCAAACCTCAGATCTTCAGTGCTTTGCATGCTGCTTTGCAAATCCCCAAAAGCCTAGGCCAACCTATAGGAACTTACGTACAGCAGGTTCTGGTGCTCAAAACCACTTGCTTCTGTCCCACCCCAAAGGAAGCCAATTTCATTATAGGAAGTAGCAGAGTGGCTTAAACTAAACTTTAATTAGAAGCTCTTTATAAGGCAATCAAATCAGGCATTAAAAACAGCAGAAAAATTAACTTCAAAATTGTCTAGTCCTCCAGCTGCTAAGGATTCATAACTGCCTTCTTCTGTCTTGCAGCCTGATTCAAGAGGTGAGCTTCCAATCAGAGAAATTCCTCTTCTGCCACTAAGGAATGTTAAAGCAAATCAGCGGTGACTCCTCGTGCCTGAGGGCAGCCCACACACCCTGGGAAAGGCCTCCTGCAGCACTCACCTTCGACTCCCCTGGAGCAATGCTCTTATGACAGTGCATAAAGAGATGGAGATTTTTAAGAGCTGACCAATTTCCACTGCTGGGTAGACCTGAATTTGCTAGAAAGGTTAAATCCCCCGTTTAGGAGGTTAGAAGAAGCGCACAGGCTTTTTAAAAGAGTCCTCCAAGGAAGTGCTATATTTCCATCATCTCCTTACTGCCCATGTCCAAGATCCCTTTCAGGTTAATAAGAACCATGACTTTGACACTCCTGCATAGGACAGCCACAGCTTTCTTTAGCAGACTTGTCCAGCACAGCCAGAGGAAACCCCCCAAAACCACAGAAATTTCAGCTAGCAAGTTCTGTTTTGATCAGAAATAAACCTGCGTTTATCCCTAAAATTCATTTTAATCCACAGACTAGATTTCAAGATGCCTAGGCACACTTTAAATGCAACAAATAAGATGTTGGTTTTCTTCCTCCTGAAGGAAAAAGTCTGATAAGGAAAAAAAAAGAAAAAAAAATCAATTTTTTATCACGAGGCAACTTTAAGTTAATTTAACAATATTTCAGGATGATTGCACATGGATTCTCAGAGTGTCAACTATACAAGTTACATTCCCTTTACAATCTTATGCTGCACCTTGGGATCCACTCATTGTTTCAGTCTCCTAAAATTGGCTTGGAAGCCTTGCTTGCACATGATTGTTTTTTCTCTGTTTGTCCCAATTTTACTTGAAAAATTATCCCATAAATGCTTCTAAGTACGATCAGTACTTCTGATAAAATCAGAAGGTGCTTGGTTGTGTGGTGGTTATTGTTTTAATTTTCTTTTAAGACCTAAACTTCCCTCTCCTAGTAATTAATTAATTCAGCAACAGGATTTTTTAGTTCTCCTGGAGGAAGGAGGATTCCTGGTAGCTCTCTGTCCTGCAGAAGACAGAGATGCCTATGTGCATGCTTTATGCTGCTTCACTGCATCTACAGCTACTCCCATCTACAGCTCAGGAGCGTGTTTTATTTAGAACTACGAGTAATATGAGCCTCAGTCATCACATCTGCCTTTCTATTTTTTGGAATCGTGTATGATGCCTTTAGGAGCTGACGTACAACAAAGAAAATGAACTTGAAAGAAGATGGTCCCATCTATGCAATAAAAGAGTTTATGTTTGAGGATATCCATTTCCTCTTATGTTAGTGACAAAGGGATAGAAAGAAAAAAATCTGCCAGAAATCAGCAACAGAGAGCTGGAGGGAAGAGTCTAATTTGAATCCTCAAGGGAAATTTAGCTAGACAAATTAAACATCCCAATTTAGATTTCAGCTAGTTAACACAGCATAAAAGGGCAAGAAGAGTAAAGTTTTGCGTTTAAAGATGCCCAAAGCCTATCAATTACTACTATGCTATGCCTTTTACTTCCACTTTTACTTTACTTGGCTTTTGTTCAATACAGAAGCTGACACAATCTCTGCTCACCACACTACCTTTAAAAGCAATTTCTGCCTCATCCTGTGCTTTCCCATCTAACTGCTAACCAGATCTGACATAATTAAGCTTTAAAAATTAAGGGCCACTGTTGGGTTATTTGTCTGCACCAAGTCTTCCAAGCTAATATGGTAAACTTCCTTTTGTTTTGTTTAATTTTTCTAGCCTTGGAATATTTTGTAACATGGTAAGTTTTAAAAATATATATATAAATTTGAGCTGTGGGACAAAAGGAAGAAATATTCAAGTTACATATTGTACATTGCTTTTGAGAGAAGAGATTTATTACTGTTTTTCTGTTAGGGGAACACCAGAGAGTCAGTATCTTTCAAATGCACTTAACGGGACGATGGACATATCTCAGAGCACAGTGGCCAGTGAAGAAATAATGAGAAGCAGCAGCCCACAGGCAAAACACTGCTAAAGGCAGGGCAAGTGTGCGCTTGACCAGAGGTCAGTAAGTGCTGCAAATCTGGTGACAGCACAGTGGATTTCAGCAGAGGGGAAAAAAAAATTATTTAGATAGTGAAATAATGTGCAGGAAAACCTGGCAACAATCACGCAACAGGACAAGGGGAAAGCCACTAACATGCACTAGAAGCACCAAAAGAAATTCTGGTTAGCAGGGATTTTTTCCAGTCATCTTTACCTCCTCCACAGTCCTGAGGACTTCTAAGCACTGGCAGGGTCTCTCAGAGGAGAAATTGCAAAAGCACAACTGGAATTGTACTCTATCAGGATAACACTCTCAGACCTGCCAACAGCCCCCTCGCATACTACTTAAAGATTAAGTTTTCTTTGGAATTTGCTCACAGATTGGTGGAAGAGCTGGCATTTGCTTGGGAGGTTTGCGGCCCTCCCCCAGGCATTGTTACTGAAATGACTTCATAAAATGCAAATGGGTATGAAAACAAGGCGAAAGCGCACACAAAAATGACAGTATTCAATTTTGGGTCAGCAAAAAATTAAGCTAAGTTTTAAAGTTTTACTCCTGAAAGAATTAAGATTTTAAAGTCTTTTCTGTCTTGATGAGAGAAAAAGGTTTCCATCTAAGTAACTCTGTAGCAAGGTGTGAGTTGTTTTACATATTGATGCAGTGTTAAGCCTATTTAACATAAAATCCTCAGTTTTCAGGGGGCAGTTGTAAGTGCCAGTGTTCCCACAACTTTTATGGGTTTTTATGTCCTCTAGCACTGGCTCAGTTCACTGGTATAACATCATCAGGTGCATGAGAAAATTGTCAGGAGTTATTTGCAGAGCTGTACCTTGAAACCAGAAGCTGGGCATAACGGTTAGCCACAGACAATTGAGCTAATTGAGCATGTTTCACTTATCCTGTTACTTAAGAGCCAGAGATAGTGAGTCTGCTGGTGAATAAAAGAACATCTGCCAGATAACATCCATTTCATGTGCGAGTTACAAGTTTTAGAGAGCAATTACACAGCATTTTTGTTTCAAATCCAAATCAGATGTTTAAACCATTCTGTGATTGCACAATTATCTTGTTTTACGAAGCAACCCAAACATCATTTAACAAGATTTGAGCACCACTGTGTATTTTCAATTTATTAACAAAGATACAGAAGCCAAGCCCCCAAACATGACAGGGAGAGGCAATGGAAAAGGTATTTAACAAAGTAGTGGTGAGAACAACCTTGTTGGGCCAATACCGCTCCCCACCTTAAATGGGAGTAGATATGCTCCCAGCTCTCCTGCTTCATTACTTCAGGATTATTAAACACGCAGTAGCTGCTGATGAAGCAGAGGCACAAAGGGAAGCCAAGGCAGCTCATTCCTACCAGCTTCCCCACAACTCTCATCTGGTGAGGCAACAGCAAGGGGCAGAAGAGCCCATTCCCCAGAGCATGACACAAATCCAAGTACCAGGAGAAGCTGCTGCAGTGAAAGCTCTCCTTGATCTTTGGTCCATACTGAGCCTGCAAATCTGGTCAAACTACGCAGTGAATTCTCACAGAATGCCTGAAAATTAGAGAGGCATAAGTGTCAGACCTCTATTTGGGTACTCAGAGACTTTCCAGCACCTGTTACAGCAATGAGCTGAGAGCTAGAAAGGGATCTAAGCAGGACTGGGTCCCTGAGTTACTTGGTGAACTGCAGTACAGCCCAGAGTTTCCTTATTCGGACTTTATCCAAATGTAAAATTGGGAAGGAGAATAAGCCAGATGCTGCCTTGGAGAGAATAGAGGCTCAGTAGACATAAACATAATTCTGTTACTTAGGAATTAATTCTCACCAAAACATATTTCTGCCACACTGAAATCGTAATATTCAGCTTCCAAATCCACAAAATTCATTCCAAGTGTATTCAGTACAAATTACACCCTTAAAAAAAGCTTTGATTTATCACATCTCATTTATATAACCTCCTTCTACAGTCTAAAGCTAATTTAGTGTTTTCTAACAGAAGATTTTCAATATTACTGTACTGAATTAAGCAATAAACCTGAAATGTCAAGGCCAACTCTCAACTCCTAAAGCAGCGTTGTTGAGCAGGGCACAACAAACAAGAGTCTAAATGCTCACTTGCACCTCACAGTTTTTACTCTAGGAGCACAATCCCATGCAGGAGGGACTAGTCATAACCTTCACTTGCAGAATGATGGGGGCTCCAGACTGTCACCTTTTAAGGTGAACCTCATCATGTCCTAGTCTTTAGCAAGGTATTTTAAGGCTTTTTCTTAAGAGGTCATGAAATACGTCATCTCTGCTATATAACTTGCACTCTTAGCAACCAACTACTCACTGCAGGTTTTAGTCTTCCATCCCCACTGGGACTATCTTTTCTTCTCATGACTCCCAAGGGCTGGCAAACCAGAACTCTGAAAAACTCCACCAAACCAGTCGCACTTGCAATGAAAGAGCAGGAGAAGCCAAGAGCAGTGGCTAGCAGGCCAGATTGAACAGCGCACTGCAAAAATCTTGGCAAAGTAGAAGGATCAGCACTAAATCTGGCAACAGTCTGCCTAATTACTTGACAGCACGTGGTGGGAGACAAGCAGGGCTGCTGCCTGAAAAATGTGGCAGAAATTGAGGACTGCAGACATAAGGCATTTGGAGACCAATGACAACCCCAAATCTCAAATATAATTATCACTGAAAATAGTTGCTTACTAATTTGTCTGCCACTAATACTCTTAGTGAAGAACCATTACTGTGTTCAGTTTTGTGGAGCAAAAAAAAAAAATCTTTAATGGAAGCAAAACAACTTAGTCATTCCTCCACTTTTACGAGATTTGAGGTCCAAGGAACACAGAAGACTGAATAACAGTGAAATACGTACTGCATTTCCTTTTGTTTCACCACCGAGTACTTTTTCATGGGCAGAGGACTCAGACCTAATCTCCTTTCTACAAGGACTTAAAACATGTATACCATAGGAAATAATCCTGCATTAGTACAGGGACAGATGAGATGACTGAAAGGTCATCCAGAGCTGTAACTTTTAACACACTGATTTTTTGGACTTTCGGTAGAGGCTGTATGAGTATATGTAATTTGCAAACTCATTTCCTCCTGAGCCATCTTTTATTTACCTTTTTTCTCTCCTCACTGACTTACAGAACTAGCTTTGTGACTAAACAATTTTGGTAAGCCTTGCAATCAACAGGATTAAACAGTGTGTGTTGGGTGAACTACAAACAGAATTCATTTGTCACATCCCCAGTGCCCTGACTTTAATCAGGGGTAATAAAGCCAGCAGGATTGCTAATCCAATCAGCAAGTCCAATGAAAAAAAAAAATTTGTAAATGCAGTTCAAAAACTGCCCTTTCACTGTGCAAAGCAAAAGTGCAATGAAAATCTCTCCCTTTCCCCCCCTCACTCCAAAGGTCCCTAATGAACAAAAAAGGGAGGAGGCAGAGGAGTTGCATATCAAAGCCCAGTTGTCCCTTGAAATCCAACTTTAATTATTAATGTATGTGATGTGCTGAGCAAAGACAACATGTTTTAGCTCTTGCAAGCTTACATTGCAAAAGCTACATCACTTAATCTATTAGGAGAAATTGCTTGAAAAGGCAGTCTTTCTTGGTTTTATCTGAATATGGTTTTTTTCTACTCTTTTCTGAAAAATTATTTCAGAATTTAAGAAATTTCTTTTCCCAGGAAATTGTTCTTAGTGAACAGCTGCTTCTGTATTCCACTTGCAGAGGGGCAAGGTACAGCTCAGAGCACTGGAAACCACAGAAGAGTTGCAAGGACTGAACAGGCCACGATGATTAATAGACACTTGCTGACTCTGCTGGCGTGGACTGCTGCCAAGAGCTTCTCCAACTCACCTTACCTGCAAGTGAATACGTATGGCAGCACTTCTTTGAAGCAAAGAAGTAAAAACTAAGGAGTGTGCACATTACAACACTAGCTCCCCTATACTGTCCCAGGAGTTGGCACTATTTTAGTAAGAGCTATGATAAATATTTCCGTTACTAATGATATGTTTGCTCCTATCATTTATTACATGCAAATCAGCTCATTGAGGACTAAAGCAATTACGTCCCAGTGGGTACAGACTCCCAAATTTTATTAGATTCTGGGCTTTCAACATGCAGCACACACTGAGAATTATTTGTCTTCTTCGTAATGGCAAGGCATTTGCTTAACAGGCATATTTTAGTCTTTGCCCTCGTTAAGATAAAAACCATTTGATGTTTCAGAACTTTATTGCCAGACTTCTGCAGAAAGAACCACAGCAGTGAATGAGCACTATGGACCTCACCTACCTTAGCCTACGTGCGGTAAGAGTTGCTACCCCTGACTATTACCTTTTGAAATCTAAACTGTAAAACAACATTCATGTGGCTTTTGCATGGTCAGAAAGAAAACCCAGTAAATGCCTCTCTCTTTCAAAGGAGGTATTTCATTGGAAGCTGCTCCTGTTTTTATGGCCACAGCATCCCTAAATTTCTTTCACTAGCTGATATTATTTCAGTGTAAAACAACCCCTCATAAGATGTAAAGAAGTCTGGCCAAATTTGAGACACTGGAATATACTTGTAGGGACATTTGTCACTATTATTGGGCTTGGTTTTCTTCATCAGACACCATATCTCTTCAAGCATTTCAAAAAATTAAATGGATGCCTTTCTTTCAGCCTCACGTTCCACTTGTTGTTTGTGAGGGTTTCACTCAGCACGGTTCTATAGATATGTGAATTCCCTTTGTCTCTCCATCAATTTTTGAAGTTATAGACTCCAAGAGTGTGGCCAAGAATGGACAATTCTTTAAAAATTCGTTATTTATGTGTTAATAAAATCTCCCCACAAAGCACAGGTATGAGCAGGAATTTTAAAAATACACGTCAAAAGTAACATGGGTTAGGAGCAAACCCACATCTCACTACAACATTAGATACTCTGAGACCACCACAAGTACCATATTTAGATCAGATTTTGAAGAGATGCAATAATTGTTCAAAATCACTAATGAGTGCAATGAAATGGTAAGAGAAGTTTGCATTAATGACAAAATGGTAACTAATGCCTTCTTGAGTTTTTTGGTTTTTACTGTTAGAAGCTACATTCTCACCTATATCATTGTCATTTTAGCTGAATAGGTTGTTCTAGACAACCAAGCAGCTGCTATAGAATAACCACTGCTAATACTTTAATTATAGCAATATCTTCATAAACTTGTGCTCTCTCAATCTGTTGCCTCCACCTGTTATTGTTACGTTTATATTTATCTTATGATAATATCTGGGAAATAAGCTATCTTGCTGTTATGTAGTTGTACGTTGCTCAGCAAAACGGGGGCCCAAGTATGACCAGGACCTTTATACACTACCAAAAGAGGAGAATAAAATTTTTTAAAGATATCTCTCAGTTTTCTATATTGCTACTGTCATGCGATGTAATGACCGAGGAGCTCCCGCCTGGAGGTTAATACATTTTCATGAGAGAAGCAAAGAAGTTTATAAACACTTCATAAAGCCCACAGACACTGATGAGAAGTAGCATATACATCAAATATAAAACGTTATTCAGGATGCCAACCACTTAGCAGGGAGGGACTGCCTACTTGAACAGATGTTTTTTGTACTGATGTTGGTTTAACGAAGCAACTTTTGCTAGTTGTTAAAAGAAAAATCACTGTCTCTTCGTTCTCTTATTATCATAGCCTGTTGATCACTGAAGTGGATGCTCTTTTGGCCCTTTGAGTCACAGCAGGAAGCCAACACACAAGCCATGGGTTGATTGAAAGTCTGAGATACGGGCTCTGGATCAGCTCAAGAACAAAGGTATATAGTTTTAAGAACGGTGACAGACTGTCTAAAGCTGAAAAAGAGGTATGTCACACATGGCAACCCCAACGTAAGTCCAGGACACCTTACCTGGGAGCCTAATCATGAAATCAGGGAACATTGAGAAAAGTTTCTGAAATTCTCTCTAGACAACAAAATTTCTTCAAATTTTTCCCAGACAACAAAATTACTTCAATTAATCTTTACACTGATAGGCTGTTTCAGGGCATATTTGTAAATGGCCTAGGGAACAATAATTAAGCACTCAACTTGATGAACAGCAGCACTTTTTTGAAACCAGCCATTAAAAGTAAGGACAGAGTTACCTGCCTCATTGTTTAATAAGATCTATTAGAATAAAAACATTAAATAGTAACCCTGGAGGAGAAATCATTCTTCATAAAATATTAGATGGTTACATTTGGTTTCCCCACAGAGTTTCTTCCTGGCTCCGAATTTCTTCGGGAAGAAGAAAGCATGTCATTACTGCACTTGCTCTTTTAAAAGAACAATGGTTGTGATTTAGCTAAAGAGAAGACATTTTGAGGAGGTGGGTGACCTCTATATCCTTCTTGGATATAAAGGTTCAGAAAAGAAATACATGGGTCTCAGGTTCTTGGAATCCCCAATTAAAACAATATTACGTAAAGTATTAACGAGTCACATAGACACAACAGAAGTGTGTTATTCATAAAACACTTTTTTCTTAAGAGTGTTTTTCTAATGCTAATTTATAATTACTGAAAATTTTATTCATTTATAAAAACTACACATTCATTAACACACACAAGTTCTCCAAGGCCTTTCAAGTTTCAAGACCTTTCATGCTGTTAAGCCTCAACAAAAACACACTAGGATGCTTCAGTTTTGAAAAAAGTTGGCTGGAATAGACAAAGAAATATTTTAGTCTCTTTATAGCCAATTGCTTTATCAATCTTCTATAGAACAGATTAAAGAAAAGTATCTGAAGATATAGCTCATCCTTACTAAGCTGCAAGAAAAATTCTATTTATTTTTTGTATGACCTTGGTTACATTAATGGGAAGATGCTACTGACTTCCACTTGTGATTGTACCAGGATGTTCATATAGGGCACATCAAAAGGAAGTGGCAAGAGAAGTATTATCAGTATTATTACTATTTTAAAATCTCAGTTGCCTTTGTATAAGAGAGTCACTTAAGTGACATCCAAAGTCTCTTTCCAAACACAAAAGGAAATTAATTCAGCGAAAGAAAAATAATCAGTCAAGAGGTCAACTTTCTCACTAAAGGGACAGTCAGAGCCTGGTCTATTCCCAAAGCAGACAATGGAAAGACTTAAGAGTATTTGGATCAAGCTGAAGACAGGAGGAGTAAAGAAGGCTTGACCTGGATACAAGTTTCAGATTTGTTTCAATTTACGGTGTCATGAATCTGGAGGGGGAGGGCCAAGGGGGGAGGAACTGTATTTTAGTTTCAGACAGGTTTAGTCTTTAAGATCTCATTTATGCCACACTGCATTTTACTCAATCCAAAGCACTTTGACTAAACACTTGAGTATTTACCAGTGCCATAGCACCAGTAAAAGCAAAACTATTTTTCTGGAACTGACAGAACTTTGGAAGACTGTGGACAACATTTTACAATCCAGAAGTCTTATTTTCAAAGTTGTCAAGCTCACATACTCCAAATGACTTCCCAAATGATTTGGTTAGCAAGCATTCCTGAAAAAAATCAAGCTACAGTAGCTACCTGTTCTTCAGGAAGGTGAGCAAATTACCATCAAAATAGATACACTTTGATGGCAAGGGTTAAACTTTGCATAAATTGGCACATAGGAGCTACGAAAACAGCTTAAGATTGGGAAATTTAGCTTAATTATTGCCATTTTCACTGTCATTGTATGTCCACAAACATTGAACAATGTGTGCCTCAGTTTCTCTCATTTACCGCAAAGTTTATATAATCAAACTGCCACGTGCTCAGAGATTACGTGGTAGGGTGATGCCATTTAAAAAAAAAAACATTACCATATTGATGCCTACAACTCATCCCCAAGAAAGAAGAGGCAGACAAAAGCAATTTGGCAGTCGGCCCTGCAATTTCAGTGGCTCTGCAGCAGTTTGTGTTAACTGAGGAGCTGCAACAGACAAAACTGCATTCTGTACTTTCCTCATACCGGAGCTTTTAGGGGGAAAAGCAAAACATCCTCGAAGCTCTAACCTTGTGTAGGCATGAAAGGTTAACAGGCAAAAATCAGGCCACATAATGACAGACTGAATGAAGGGAAAAGAAGCCTTCCTGGCCAAAGTAGTTATCTGCTCCAGAAGCAGCAAACAGTCAAAGATAACATAATTTGCCCCCAGAAGGTTGAGTTTCTGGTGTGTGTTCAATGCAAAAGCTTGTGCTTGTTCAGCATAGTACTTTTTCTTGTATTTGCTTCCCTTCGACCTTGGTGATCTTTCCTGTATTCAATTGCTTGGCGCTATTTCTCATCATGCTGTGTGTTACAAAAGCAACTATTCAGGACTTGGAGGTGCTGAAACTCCTTATCTTGAATTTTAAGGACAGATTACACTAAACTCACTCACAGTGAACAGTATTTTATACAAAGCGTATGCACCACCAAAGTCCCTAAGAACACCAATGCTACAGAGTATGGCACAACAGGAGCAGAGATATCACAAATGATCAAAATGTTTTCTTGGCACTTCATGCTGGCTGATAAATACACCGACACAATACAAAATTTTATTGATACTGGAAGTCTCTACCATTTATTACCTAATAAAATATACCTAAGAAAATCCATACCTGCATCAGAACAATAGGGCAAGCTACATTTGTAGAAATTTGTTTGTATTAACTATTCTTACAATATTTCTCTCTGCCTGGATTGAAAGCTCTTATAATATTCTGACCAAATCCAAAGGGGAGGCTAGATCTTTCTTGCGTTGGAATAGATTCAGATGCCAAACCACAGGGGTTGTTTTGACTCTAGAGAACCAAGTCTTCTAAATTTCCCTTTACTGGCAAGAATTACAAAAAGTAATTCAACCTTTATAGAAGAAAAAGGAAATACAATGCCATTTCCAAGAAAACAAAATTGCAGGACCTCATCTGTCATATATCAGAAAACTGAAGATGAGCAGAGTAAGCACCCATGAGCACACAGAGACACACAAACCTTTGTCTCACAGATGGGGCTGACTTGGAGACTGCCAGCCCCAACAAGGTCAAGCTGGCAGCAGTCCCTGTGATGACTGGACTACAATTCAGCCAAGCGTACTCCGAACAAGCTGCCAGACAAAACCCACACTCTGACCACTGATTGTGCCCGTCAGTTGCTTGCAGGTGAAAAACTTCATCGCAAAATTTCAGTGATTCTGTTAACTTGTTCATTTTTTATTCAAATCTGTCTACAAATTGTTTCTTCTTCACTCTTCGTTGAAGTTAACTGTCCCTTAAATCCCATGAAGTCCCTCACAGATGCTCCTCTGAATGCCAACAGCAACTAAGGCACTTACCAACCCCATACAGCAAGCAAAGCAAAGGCTTCAGCTAGCCAGAGCAAGCTAAAACTGATCCGGGATTCCTAGCAATACACAACAATGGCACAAAAGCTCTGTAGAGTACCTTTTAAGTAAATAAAAAACATCTACCGAGATATAAACTTTGTCATAATATTTCTTACACACACACTGTTTTTTTGTTTCAGACTTCAAAAAACATCTTAAGTAAAATTAATGCATGTAAGTGACCCAAGAGCTCTTTTTTTTCACATTACTGAATCTCATGGAGACAGCAATACATGTGCATATCAGCTTCAGAGACAAACTTTTTTATTAAATCCTTAATCAAGGAGGTTGACATCAGTACTGCTTAAATTCATTTGAAAAAAGTTATTTTATTCAAATATACGTCATCAGATTAAAAGTTCATCGTAACGTTGTAACTGTTCAAGCATTGCCCAAATTTTGTAGTGCTACATTTCTAAGAAAAGGTATTATCCCTCAAAACAGCACATATTGCTGTTTAAAACAGAATTACCCTCCAGTTGCCTATTGAGGGACCCTTAGCTCCAACATGATTACAGGTCTGCACTCCATCATCTAGTACATACACATGGACCACATGAGACTTTACAAAAGTGGCTGCTCTTCAGCCCTCTAATCTAGCTTGCAGTTATTTATAGTATTCTTAAAAAACAAAAGCCTTACAAATTGTAAACAGTCTTTCATTAGTACAAAATGGTTTATGAACAAGTCAAGCTATCACACTTGGTGTCAGGTTCTCTTAGCTGTAGTAGAGGAGATAAGGCTAAATCCAGAGAACCCACAGTCTTGCTTTTTGCAGGCACAGTGGTGAGGGAAAAGCCCTGGTCATCTGCTATTTTGTAAATCTGCTTTGGAATTAATTTGCAGTACTTGGAATGTCAGTCTATTTTTTTAAAATAAAAAAAAAATACATATGTGTGTGTGTATGACCATAGTCATTCACATAAAAAAGTATTCAGCTAGTTTTAAACAATCTTATACAGTCCTACTCTGTTGCTTATCTCTTGGTAAAATATATCCCCCAAAAATGTGATTTCTGGAGCAAAGGAGGAAAGGGAAGACTTTCTGCCTGCTTTCAACACTCATACATGAAAAGATTATTCACATACCCTAACACAAAGTCTAAATCTAACTGACATTTTCAAGGACCATACTGTTTACGTCACATTAAGTGAGTAACCCTGTCTGATCAGCTGAAAGCTGCTTACCTTGATAGCACATGGATATATGAAATACCACTGGGGAACCATAGGAAGAAAAACACTCAAAGAAGGAAAAAAATTACCAAACCTATATAGACCCAGGTATGGGAGAAGTCTCTATTCTCTTTCAATCCACATTCAGTTCTAACCCAATTTCAATTCAACTCCCATCTGAATGACTATATGGGAAATTAGAAACATTGCCTACAATACATGGAGTTAACTTTATCATTTACGCTTTTCTGTATACTCTAAGTAGGAGTGTATGTAACTTCAAAAAAAAAAATCACAAATTTTCTACTTCTCCAGAAGTATCATCCATAAGTTTAATAACTTATCTCATGGCTTTACAGAAAAGAACACATGCCATTAATTTCAGCTACCACATTTTATTTCTTTGTATGAAATAAGTAATGCTGAGAAGTAAGTAACATTAGAGACCAAAGGAAAGTACAAAAAGACACAACCTGACTTCATCTTAATCAGCCTGTCTAAAAACAGCACAAATATTATGGTATCATCTAGAGGTCTCAGCTGTAACAACCTGTACAAAAGCAAGTAAGGCATCTACACAGCACAGCAAATTGCCATTTCCAGCACCTCCTACAAGCTCTGAGTAAGTTAGCTCAGCTACCAGATGCAGCATGGCTAAATTAGCTAGAAAAATAGCAACAGGTAGTCTGAGGGGGAAATCCAAGCTGACACAGGTGAGAGCACGTAACAGGGTTAAACTGTCCCCATTCTGAATTACTTTAATCAAACTAGAAAGAAATGGTAGGAGGTGGAAAGCAACAATACAGCAAAGCAAAAAGAACCCGCCAAAACAGACTACACAAAACAATCCTACAGCAACGCCAAAACAGAGCCACATTTCTGCACTTCGCAAAAGGGGCTTTATGCAAGTGCCTTCTGTTGGACAGCAAGAGATCATAACACTCTTCACAGCCACAGATTACCATTAAAGTCATTCCACAGATGTTGCTATCAGATGAAACAAGTGCTTTCTAAAATGCCCGCTCTTTCCCTTTCCAAAACACAAGAAGTTTTGGCTTGCAGGATTAGCAATCCCTCTTGCAACTGCTTGGATCCATCAGCCAGTAAACCCCTCCTGGACCTGCCCCTACCTACCTCCTTGTTGGTAGTGCTTGGGAGCCTTCCAGTGGAAACAACCCTTTCTGTAGGGTCTGCCCACAAGACAGAAGGCTATTCTGTTTCCACTGCAAATATAACTCATTACTTGTCACCAAAGGCCAACAATATTTGGTACTGTGTAACATAAAGATACTTTCCTGAACAAAGAATGTAGACTCACTGGCTCTTTATGGATAGAAAAGATAAATAAGTTGCCTTTAGATGCTACCCTAAAGTAACCAAGCACTAATATAGTGAAATAAGGACAAAACAATACCAAGCAATGCCCTATACAGTTTTTACCTACCATAAATATGAAATGAAGGCCTTTGATATGTAAAATATACAAGAAACACTCTTGAAGACTTGAATTCATTTAAAATGGATTTTGTTTAGAGTCACTTTCAACTCCTACTGCTTTCTTACAAGCCTCAGGTCTTCATTTTTGGACAATGAACCCTTTGTATTCTGTCATACATTCGCAGTAGTAAAAGCCAGATGTGAACTGCAGACTCTCATTAAAAGCATCATTGCAAAGAGGTGATGGAAGCTTAGAGGACTTATGACCAAGCAGGGAGGTCTGAGATTTCAGTAATTCTTTTGATGCAAGAATATCTTTTCAGAGAATAAAGCTGCCTAATGTGAAACAGCCATTCAGCTTTCAAGTAAGTATAGTGCTGAGAGCACCGCTGTTTGTAATACAGCAGTGTAAGTAAGGATTACTTAAAGATAACCAGCACTTGTTAGGTTTACTTTATTCTACACGCACTGAAAATACAGTTTCTAGTCAAATAAGTCCTGTACTCCCTATACTAGTTCCACACATAAATGTCTTCAACCCAGATTACAGCAATACCTCACCATGCTGAAACAACCTCAATTTACACCAATTGCCTTATTAGAAGCCTGAAGTGGGAACAAAGACAAACAACTCTCTGCTTGGAAGGGTTTCCACCAGGGACACCATGATTGAGGCACGTGGTGGTCCAGTAACTTGGAAGGCAACTTCCCTACTCCTGTTCTGGGACAAATGGAAGGCTCCAGAACTGATTTTCACAGTTTCATTTCTCTTTTCACAAGAATCATGCTTACAAGGAATATAAAATATAATGTGGACTAAGGGGAATCAGGGCTTTAAATGCATTTAGGATTTGTACTGTGACCATTCTGCATATTGCTTATAGATCACTTTCATTAGCAATTAAACAGATGCACTCTTAAAGATGGTAGTAAGATACTAGTGAGCACTTTCCTGGCTCAAATGCTTAACACTCAAGCCAATACTTAGCGAGAACAAAAATGTACACAGTCAAAATTAACCTTGTACATTCAGCATCAGACTAGATAAATCTCCAAACTTTGCACCTTGTAACAGTCATTTCAGTAAAATAGTATGCTCCTCTCCTAGGGGACATATGAAAACTAGTTGCACCTCTGTTTTGCTAAATATTCATTTTATTTTAAATAAATCCACTCCTCCCACTTTCCCTCTATCTGAGGCATAAAGGAGACATTGCACCACACAGAAGTTGGGCAGATTTAGCAATTCAAACTTGTCTCCTCTTTTAAGAATGATAAGTTAATTTAATCCAGAAAAACTGTATCATTAGTATGTGCTTACAGGCATTCCCTTAAGCTTTCGAGTTTGGAGAACAGTATGAGTAATCACATCAAAACCATAAGTGCCAGACAGAAAATGGGAGTCGCAAGGTCTATGATTAAACATTAAGATAAGGCGAGAAAAAAGTTTCATTTTCACATATGTAAGTTCATTTTTCTTTAAAAAAAAAAGTGTTAAATTTACCAGCCTTCTCAGCACCACTGTTTGACTCTCCTTGTATTAGTTCTACTAACCATGATTAAAAGAGATGAAGTCCAATTCTGTTCTTTGTGACAAACAAACAAAAAATATAGCGATGAATGAAATATTTCCATCTGGTAAACAAACTGTCACAAAAATATCAGAACCACTGTCAGTGCTAGCGGCAGCAGCAAGGCAGAGATTTCTATTCAACCTTGAGCTTTGCTCTAGCTATCTGAAGCACTTAACATTTTGTTTGACTTTGTAGTAGCCTGCTTGAAAAGGAAAATAATTCAGTGTTCTCTATGCAAAAAGAGAACAAAACTGTTTCTTAATATAGCAAATAATTTTTTTTTCATTAAAATGACTGCCTCCTAAGTTTCATATACAAAAAACTGTCCTGAAAGTACCACTATCAGGACTGACAGAGGAAAAAAATTATAGGGGTTTAACTAGTGATTCAAATCCAAGGAAGATAGGACAAATAAATTTTAAAATTAAAATCCTTGCTTTTTCAGTGAGATGTCACCTAGATCATCTTTTAAAAAAACAAAACCAAAAAAAACCCCAAAGCATTTACTATCAGATGTGGATCAGACACTACATTGTTATTGTTGTTTGTTATTTACAGCTTGCACAGGCAAAGTATATTAATAAACATCCCCTTTGTTTACAGCATGTTACACCTTCCAGTTTGCAAGTGTTTGCATAATATTGCAATACCTGGATTGAAAATACTGCACAGGGAAGAGATCCCCAACCCAAATGACTGGACAAATTCCTCCTCTGAGACTTCCCACACAACACAGAATAATTCTGAAGCACCTGATAAAACAGAGACATGTAGGTATGCAGAATAAGGGAACACTGCTGACAAAGACAAGTTTCCTACAGATAGCACATGAAAGGGAAAGGTACTTTTGTGGGTTTGATGATCATAGGGCAGAATAACAAAACACTGAGCTACTAATTTCACTCAAACCAGAATCATACTCAGCTGAGAAAAGGTGCATTTGTTTCTGAATAAAGTGTTAGACATGCAACCAAAGCTTGCAATTAGCTACCAATTATAATATCTAGTAACTAGTCTTGGCATAGTCATTGGACTAAACTACTGAGATTATCATCATTTCAAACAAAAGTTCCTGTAGAAAACACATTTCTGAAAAAAGAGTATAGGCAATTTCCATTGCCAAGCAATAGCAATTAAAAGCTATTATAAACAAAGAATTTGCTTTCCTATATAATCATATTCATTCAAATCTGTATGCTTGTCATATGAGAGGAGGGTCAGGCAAGAGACAAACATGCAGAGAGCTGCACAGGTCAATTCAATTTATTTGAAAGTCTCAGTGGACTTCCAAAATAGAGAAACCTTATGGAGGAGGAATGTTTCAGCTGCACAGGTCTGAAGCTAAATATATTTTAGCTTTAGAAAAGGAAATACAAAAAAATAAATGATGAAGCACAAAAGATTAATAGTTCTGATCACTGTCAGGCATTTGATTAATTTTCTCAGACTGGCAAGGTGGGAAAAATAAAGATCAAAAAAATTCTTAGCAACTAAAAACCAAAATATTAAAAGGAGAAATAAAATGCGAGGACAGACCCTGCTGCAGATAACAAAAGGGAGCAAACATCTGACAGTGAAGAAAAGTCTAGATTAAGACCCATCCAAGTCCGCAGGGTAGCTTTTCCAGTTAAATGAATTGCTTGAGATTTGGTTTACCACTAGCTTCATCTGTATTTTTCTAATTCTCAAATGGTTTTGCTCAAAATAGGAGCTAGTTTGCTGCTTACTCTTAGATTTAAAATTCCAAATTTCTTTTCCACAGAAACTGGAATTCCAGTTATTCCAGTCCAATTATTTCATTGGACTCTAGGTATGTACTTTTGAATGGACCAGCTAATTAACAAATTGTTTTGATGTTTTAATGAAGTAGTCTCCAGCTCCTCTAAAGATTAATCGCAGTGGGGAGAACAGGGTTGCCATGTTTTCTGTTTGAGTGTTATTTGGAGTGAAAAAAAGTTATTGCTACATCTTCTCTCGTCTACCAGGTACCACACAACCATCCTGTCAGGCAACCTGCTAATTTGCACATCATCTGGGTCTGCCTGCAGATCCCGACTGCCAGATCTGGTCTACCTACCAGCTTCACTAACAGAGTATTCATCTGGATATCTTAACTTCTTTTTGAGGCTCTCATCATTTTTACATGTTGACTACTGTAAAAAGATTTTATCACACTTTTTTTTGAGCCTAAGTGTTGCAATTTCGCTTGCTTATATCTGTACAGACTTGCAAAACCACCAGTCCAGATAAGCGGTATTTGCAGCCAAATCTCAGTGCTGTTTCTTCTTCTGGCTCCTTCTTCTCTGTGACATCAAGCATGTATTTTCTTGCCTTACCTTACTTCAAAGGTCCCCAATAGCTCTGTTCCATCAATCAAGATGTCAGACTTCATTACCCATATGATAAAAAGAAAAGCAAACATCTCTCCTTGCAGATTGTCTTACTTGTCCCTCACCTTGCGGGACCAGGCAGGGACACAACTCTCCCCAAACAAAACTAAATCATTGCTTAACTTCAAAAAATCCCTGTAACAACTTACTCTGTTACTAAGAAGCTCAACAATTAGGTCATGGATATGACAAAACCACAACCTAAAACAATAAACAGTTTAAATTCTCATCAGTTTTCTACCTCCCTGTCTGTTAGCATCTCTTGTCTTTTACATTTAAAGGTGTAATTCTCAGGCAGGGATAAGCAAAACTACTTTGTATTTTCACCACTCTGAGGATCTCATCCATAACTAAACTCCACAGCAATCATGTTAAAATGAAATACTGTCAAAAAAGTAAAATACTTCTTATCCCTATAAGTTAAACAAGAAACAAATCTACTATGTTGCATCTGTAATTTCAATATAGGTAGATGACCCCTGCATTTTTGTCACTCTTTTTCCTCAAATCACCAAGAACATGCTCTTCTTCCTCCTTCTGTCCTCCACCCAACAACCCTTCTGTGTTGGCACTACTGTATGTTGATATATTAAGTATTGTATTTTCCAGTGAACCATCTCAACCCTCTCCAATATCATGCTCTGAGGGACAGTATACTTGCTTATGTTAACATGGTTTTATTACACTTACCAATATTTTCTAGTCTAATGTTACTAACTATGAAGTATACGGAGTGGGCTGGGCAGGTGTGTTAATCTTACTGCCAGAAAGAGTAAGAATTTCTCATTGAAAGCATCTGGTAAAAGCACTGTAAAGGTCTTGAAATCATGACTGGTGCTCTTATTTGCAAAAATATGAGTAAAAATACACACTAATTTGATTTCCCAGAACCTGTTTGCCCAACAGGAACCATCTGCTTCTATTCATTGACTCCTATACACCCTGATGCAAAGTTCATGAATCCGGCAGCAATCGTCCATCCTTTGTCTGCAATGGTCTCTGCACTAATCCAACACAGAAGATGAAATCAAAAATGTTAAAATGAGCTTTAACAATCTATAAAATTTTTCCATTATGCAGTTTACGGCAAACTATTATCACTACACTTTGGATTCCCACAATGAGTTACTTTCTTAATAGCCTCCTGAGGGCATCATAGAACAGAGTCAATGGCTGAAAATTATACAGCAAGAGACAGCTCCGAGTTGGCATTTTATATTCAACAGCAACAAAGATGCAAGCGGATTGACTTGGGCTCTGCATCCCGAGATGGTTTCAGTAATGAGCCTGAGCAAAAGTAAGAGAATTAACAGAGTTCCTCTCAGCTCCACTCAGCAACACCTGCCTATTTTTGTCCTCTGAAAGTATATATTTGAGCCATTTAAATAACAGCAGATATAGCTGGCGTGGAGCAACAGCTTTTCACAGAGGAGGAATAAAAATCCTGTGTTCTGGACAGCACACTCTTACTAATCACAGACAGTGGTAATGGAAATAAGGACTACGTGAATCACCTAAGCTGCTCTCTAGGAACACACTGGACCATTCTACACAGGTCGTAATAGTAACATTTGTTATTCTACAATGGACATTTAGATTAACTGTCTTATCTGTTTTTGTAATGCTGTGCCTGGTGCGTTTCAACACAGCAGTCCTACAGAAGGTAAATCATTTCACTAGCTCTCTAACAAGAAAGCTATAGTATATCTTTAAGGAAGTACATATTGATCAAGCCTCTGTCATAATTACAGACTCTTCAGAACATTACATTTCACCAAGGAAATTTTGCTGTTATTGGGGAAGACTATCCGTCTGCAATAAAATCCGCTATCTCTAAAGATTAAATTGGAAGAGTAACTTCAACTGAAAGTCAGGATAGTATGAGTACTGGCCAATATTTATTACAGTTCTATGTCATGTTCTTTTGTAAATGATAACCAGTGAACAGATGTAGCGTTATCAAGTCAAAGCACAAACAGGAAGATGCTGCAATGTGCATAGTCTTTGACCATTTAGCTTGATATTTATTTGTCCTAAAATTTTGGGGAACTTAGATGCAATGCAACAAATGCTAATATGCAAAAAACTATTTTCTAGATATTTTTTCTTTAAAGGATGCCAACCGCAAAGGTACAACCTTTGAAGAACCATAAAAACATAAGTATATTAAGCATAAGGTTATAGTTTCTAAAAATCTTTCCATGACTACCCTTTCTCATTCTATGTAACAGTTGTCAAACATCTCATTACGAGGTAAGCTCAGTTTTATTTCAGAAACTGAGGAACAGCCAAATTAAGTCACAGCCCCAAGAACAAACTGGTAGTAAGAAATGGGATCAGAAGCTGCTTTTTATAATCCCATGAAAAACATCTCAAGAAAGCATCATTAATGAATTTTCTCAGAAGCAACCTTTGAAACTTCATTCCAAGAGGTGAGCAATACAAAAAATAAAAATAAAAATAAGTGGGTATAAAACCTGAAATATCTTTAGCTATTTTCAAA
Organism: Aptenodytes forsteri; assembly: GCF_000699145.1. Classification (NCBI taxonomy): domain Eukaryota; kingdom Metazoa; phylum Chordata; class Aves; order Sphenisciformes; family Spheniscidae; genus Aptenodytes; species Aptenodytes forsteri. The sequence goes on along the minus strand of NW_008795378.1, from coordinate 1,019,997 downwards.
TCTCCAGATACAAGAGAAGACAAAAATAACATAGGAAAAGAAAACATTACAAGAACAGTTCAACAGACAAACATTTTCATGTTTTAAAGGAAATTTACAGAATGTTAGAAATAATTACTTGTTTAAGCAAGCTACCAACTGGACAACTTTTAGAGCCAACAGTGGGTTTTTTCATACAATGTATCAGCTCAATTCTGCTTGAAAAAGTAATTTATTTTACTCAGGAAATAAATTATAAACATGATGCTCTTTGAAATCCAGTACGAACCCCCATTCTGCTGCAAGAAATGCTTAGGGGGAGAAGCTATGTTTCAAATTTATTAATGATTCCTCAAGTTGTTACAGAAACACAATTGCAGCAAGGCAATGTCTAGACACACGAGTCTCATGTACACTTTCATAGGAACTGGTTGCTGAGGTTACCTAACAATGGAGTAAGTTGTACATCCAATTCCCTCTTCACAAAGGCATTACGAAACCAGGGCTTTACAACTGAACAATGCTTGCTAAAGCAACTACTGTGCTTTCTTTACCGTGTATGCATTTAGAAAACACTACTGTCTCGTTTCTTCAAATACCTGCTGGCCATTGTAAGTAGAATCAGTTCTTCAAAGACGACATAAAAAAGCTTTAGCTGGGGAAGCAGAACATGATAGTTATAAAACAGGCTTCAACTCTACCAACTACTTAAGAACTTATGGCATATGTTAAATTCATTTTTAACTTCAGTAGGACAATTGAGTTCTCAGTGAGACATCTAGGGTGAGATCTTGAAAACTTATGTACACTCCAATACCCTTAGGAATATAGCTTCTTTGGCTTTTAATCACAACTCCAGAGATGAACCGATAACCGCTTTTTCAGACTTGTCTAGCATGTTCTACTTGCTGTCAGCATCAAAAACTATTGGGCTATTTCTTCTCTTCGAAAGGCACAAGAATTAGTGAGGAAAGTTGATCATCCAAAAGAGATAGAGTTTGTTGTTACAACATGCAAGTAAGAGCATTTGAACATGATGCAAGTCAGCACAGATGAAGAGTCAAGCAAGGAGAGAAGAGAAGGCAAAGGAGAAAAAAAAGGGAAAGGTTTGTTTTCATAATTAAAAACAGATTTCAGAAGGAAAACTCAGTTTTACTACAGTCAATGAGAGTTCTTCCATCAATTTTAAGGGAGCCATGACTTCACCTCCAGACAGTTATGAAGTGCAACCAGCTACTATTTTTTTTTTTTTTACTTTTTTTTTTTTTAAACAAGCAGAGGAACAGTAAAATGAAAAATCTTGGAATCTAGCAAATCCCAGAACAGCAGCTGAATATAAATGCTTTCTAGTCTAGCAAATCCCAGAACAGCAGCTGAATATAAATGAGGAGATAAATGATGAAAAGTGTGGCAATTTTTCAGTACAGTAGGTTGGAATAAAACAAGAGTTTGTAATTTCACTCCACATCCCCAACATTATTTTTGTGAAACTGGAACTAGAAAAATCATGGTTTGGTATCAGTAGGTGTCTCGCTGGATGACTAAACAAGCAACTCCTACAACATGTCTGTGAAGCATACACATGTGTGTGTGTGTTACACATAACCACATTTGCTAGAAAGAGACAATATTTAGATAAACAGTGTCAAAACAAAGCACTTTGTTCAGAATTTATCATTTTTCAAGTTTTTTTGCAATAAGGTCTCTACTAATATTCTTTGACAAAACAACTAGCTGCAACTGTACTGTTTTTTTTACTTTAGCCTCTTACCAATTTAAGTTATGATTATATATGTTATGCTTGTGATAGTTTCACAGATGGGATTTCTGCCAGCCTTTAACTAGACCACTACAAAGTGTTTCTGCACCTTCTTGGCCTTCATACTAGGCAAGTACGGACAGTAGGGCTACGCTGCCATAGTCATTTTGCATCCAACATCCTTTCAGACACATTCAGAAACACTTCCTTACTGGTAGAGCTTGCACTGGGTCCCAGCCCAATATACATATAGCTGTACTGGTCCCAGTATAGAAGTACTGGAAGAACACTGCGTTACCTATGCAATTAAAGGAATTGGTCTTATTTACAATTCATTCATCTGAAGTGCTCAACTCTGTATAGAAAGAAAGAGGTGACTAAATTTTAAAATGAAGAAATAAATATGCTCAATAGAAGATGTTCTTAGTATTATTAGTTCTTATGTTTCAAAAAGAAAATGAGTTTTTTCTCTTTGTAAGCCTTCTCTATATGGACTACCTTTTTGCTTAGCGTTTGTCCAGTTCTTAACACGAGCCTCCTGGTACATGTCACAGTGCCTAAAACTCCAGTTCAACACTAAGGAATGCAATTCTCTATTCAGAGCTCTAAAAGATTATAAGAAAAAGCTGTTTTTCACAGAAGTGGTATAAAGATGACTCAGTAATTCCAAATACATGAGTTGTGTATCATTTCTGTGTATGTGTCACTTATATGATCAGTAATGGCACATATGTCTAGAACTGGCAGGCTTCACTTACTGAAGGAAGATACTGAAAAATTAAAAATTAAATGCCTTAGTTCATTATGCTATTCAGAGGGTGTTCCTGCCTCTTCTACTTGCCAAACACAGCCTGAAATCTAGATTAATCTCATAAATCATTTCATTTTGTAAACACCTGAATCATGGACTAGAAAGGAAATTCATCACAAGCTCTTCCCACCTATTGTGGCATTCTCCAATTCTCTAATGAAAATATCTCAGGCTCCAAGAACAGCCTTTTATTTTCTTTAATGATTATAGTTTAATAAAGCAGATATAATCCAGAAAGGCTTTAAAAGAAGATATCCACTGGATAAGATCCATGTATATTTCAGTTTTGTCCAGTAAGAAAAAATTGTTTTCACGCATGACAAAATTTATGAACCAGTCTTGCAAACTATTCCTCACTAGAGTCTTAGAGTCTTGACAGCATGCCCATAACACATATTACACTCTCACCCACACAGATGACTGATGATCATAAAAGGCTGCAAGTCCAGTGTGTCTTACTGAACTTTATTTAAACTCATCGCAGCTATATAATTGCTCTGGAGATCTCACGGAATTTCTCTCATTTTACTTCCAGACGCTTATCAATAGGTTTGAACCAGTAACGAGGCTTTCAATGCCTTTTGCTGCTTTATGCTCCAGACAATCAGAGACTTTGGGAATGCAGGTCTGCCAGAGCACTAGGCAAAATGGTACTGGACCTGTTCAACCAAACTGAATTAGTGGGAAGTATCACAACTACAGGAGATACTGAGGTATTAAATCAACTGGGTTCCTTTCCTTGTTCCACAACATACAGGCTAGGTACTTGACATAGTATCTTCACAGCAGAAGAAAAAGCTCCTTCTCTTAAAACAATTTTTTGCCACAAAACCTTTTGCAGACTGGTTTTCAAACTCTCCAGTTCTCCCTTCAATTACATAAAGTGACTTCAGACTGGGGCCAAGTAAAGTGGCTCCTGATTTACAATGGAAATAGAGGAAAATTTAGCAGCAGAGTTCACAGAAAGTTAGTTGGCTGAACTTACAGGCAGATAGCCTTTCTCCATTAGACTGTTACAGAAAAGATGGAATTAAGAACAAAATGATCTTCGGAACTTTTGAGCACAACTTAGTCTACAAGACAACAGAAGGGGAGACAATAGCAAGTGTTCAGCTCCAGCGCTGACTGAATCAATTCCCACAATGATCATCCCCAAAACTAAATGCAAAACTGACTGCCAGAGGACAGAGATTAACATACATTTTGTATAGATGCTCCCCTGCCCCTGCTGCATTCTCCCTCCATCCTTCCAACATTTTCTCTTCCTTTGCAGCCATCGTTGCCAGGTCCTTAAGGTTTCCATGACTGCTAGTGAGTCTGAGGAAGAGAAGAGAGCCTGCAGGGCAAAGGGGTGGATGACTCAAATATGTAACTACATTATGGGGGAAAGCAAGCCACCAACCCGACAGGCAGGAGCTCCAGATGTCACAACAAACTCCTACTCCTTGTATTATGGTGCAGTATGCATAATAAAGTTGGCAGCAGTGGGGCAGAAGGACAATTAAGACAGAGCAGTCTTAAGCATTAACCTTTCTTGCACCTCCTCTTGTAAGCCAGGACAGCCTCAAAACCTGCACCCCCTCTGCTACCACTTCCAGTACTAGTCCCTGGAAAACTGGATAAAATTATATTCTAAAAACTTCACACACACCACATTGAGGATAAGTGTTTGAAATTCCCACTAAAGTGAAACAGATGTTGGAATGCAGCAGTGGAATGAAGAGTTGCATCACAGCACAGAAATTATTTTGGAGAATTATTAAGAAGTGTTTGGAAGACACAATATTTCTAGAATTATGCCAACATATAATAAGATGAACATTTAAACATGAATATAGAACAGAGATGAAGGCTCAACTCTCATTTCTATTGACTGTAACACACATTTCTCCAGAAAATGGGTGATGAGTGAAGATGTGTTTTCTTTCAGTGCCAGACACGCACATGGATCTGACACTGAAGAAAGTGTTTCACAATATTCCCCAGTGGCTGCAGGCATGATCCAGAAACCAATCCTTTAAAAGCATTTAGTCATAACACTGGTACTTTGCAAATAAATCAAAAGCAAATCAAAGTGGCCACTGCATTAGATAAGACACCGGATAATTTTTCTTAGGACCACATTTACCAGTGCCGGGAAGAGCCTGCTCCACTCTTACTACAATTTCTTTGACTTCTGATAGGACTGGAGTTTAGAAGGAGAGGTGGCTTCCCCCCCCCCCCTTTTTTTCTCTGAGTGGGGTGGGGTTTAGGAGGGGAGGTGGCCTCCCCCCCCCCCCTTTTTTTCTTTTTTAAAAGTGATGCTGTAATTCAAATCCTGGTAACCTTGGAAACAGCCTCTCTCCTCAGATACGTCCATGTCAATTAAAGTAATTGGGACACTCCAGCTAATGGTGCCTAGATTTCAATATCCAGGCTAGTACTTAAGCATTAGTCCTAAAGGACTCTCAGCTGAGGAACAGGTCCTCTGAAAAAAAAAAAAAAATTGTCTTAGAAAGGTTATTCTCTTTTGTAAGCATTTGTCAGAAGGTTAGATGGGAAGAGGCTAGCTTTAAAGAATTTCTTTGTATGTATACAGGATGCAGAGGGACTATTCAGTAACAGTGAACTCCGACTTGGAGTTTATTTGTATGTCTACGTAAACAAAGCTCCCTAAGCAAAGCAGAGAAACACCATTTACTTAGCTTTAAGATCTTTCACTAAAAGGCTCTACAGATTTACAAAAATCAGTCTTCTTTCTTACCCTTTGTGTATGGATGTGTACATACACATGCACACACACCACCTCTGCACTCAAAATTACATATTCACTAAGAGACAAATTTCTATACATGTCAGATCCATGAACAAACAATATTGACCTTACTAAGTACCTCAGGTGATCCTAAAAATTGGAATAGAACTTAGAATTACCACCTTGTAACACAGGTGGCTGGGAAAAAAAAAAGAAAAAAATCAAGATGCTCTTAGGAATTTCCCACAGCATCTAAAAGCAGCTAGTTCCTTCTTGCTCCAGATCCCAGCCAGCCAGCACTGGGGGGATCCAGTGTTTGCGGCCACCCTGCTAGCTGCCCGCTGCTGGCTACCATTACTTAGTTCTCATTTGAGGGGTGCAGTCCTCACTTGCACAGTGTGGAGGGAGCTCAGCTTGTGAGCAGCCCCTTCCCCACCCAAGCCCTCCTGCTGTCCCCACAGCTCCTGTGCAAAGGGTGCTGGGGTAGGAGCGGGAGCAGTGCCTCTGGGTTGTTTGCTCTGGGAATCCAAAGCCCGTAAAGGCTTTTTTTTTTTTTTTTTTTTTTTTTTTTTTACACATTAAATTATTGTATGACAGAAAGTGATTTTAGTAGATGCTTTTGGTTATTATGCAGATGGTAAAGTGACTGGACCATATCTAACATCTGTCCTTTCCATCTCTATCAATAGCACAGAAAGAAGGAATTAAGTAATATTTGGGAAAAACCTATCTAAATAAAGATGATTTGAAACTATTATTATTATTTCAGTTGTCACACATAATACTAGCAAAGGGAATAAAATAAGGAAGTCCAAGCTTCAAGGAGTCCTTTCTTGTATTAAAGATCTACTTTAAGTGTTTTCTAAAGCCTAGATGATCCAGGCCTTCCAGACTGAAAGACCAAAAGTGACCAGCAAATAGGGTATTCAGACCTAGGTTGAGGTGACTAAGTTATCCTTTGATATTGTTAATAATGGAAAAGAAAAAAAAAAGCAGCCAAAAGAGTGCAGTAGCTGAGTCAGGACCGATATACACATTCACTGCCAGCAAAAGGAAAAGAAAAAAAAAAAATCAGAAAAAAAAATCACAGTCCAGAATTGGCCGCCACAACTGTTGTTTCAGTCCCTTCAAGCTTCAGGGTTTTCTTATATAAGAAATCTGTAATGGAATATGGAATAACTCGATCAACAAGATTTAAAGTAAGAGGCATACAAGTCTACAGTGGAACAGCTGCCAAACTGGACTTGGGACAGCTCAACTCTAGAAGGCCATTCTAGAGTTTAAAGACTACAGATAAGTAACTGCCTATAAAACAGTTTGGAAATATGCTGTAATACTCAGTAAAACCCGTGAAGGTAATGCAAGTTTCAACTTGTTACTCATTACAGTTTGAATGTGGAAAACACATTCTAGTCACTGAAAACCTAGACAGGAAGGTTTTCTGTAACAATTTATTCTTAGAAAGTAAAAACTTGTGTATGTATTCTCACTCTTAAGATGTAAGCTAAGGGTCCAATTTTCCTTCCACTGAAGGAAGCTAAGTTTGACATTCACATCAACAGCAGCAGAATTAGGCTATAAAGCTACAGTTGCATATAAACAACTGCCTGATAATTGCATTGCAGAATAAACAGAAACCCAAAATTAATTCAGAGTAATTATTTATATAGGCTTAAGTGAGATCAGCATTGTGGATTTTTTTTATTTGGTGAAGATAATTTTTATCTTTGTTTTACTAGCTTCTTTTACATGAATGGATGCTGAATACTGTATCTTGCTTAAAAACATTTCATATTTTAGCCTAAATATGTACAGTCAATTTCATTCTGAGGCAAAGTAGTTTAGTCGGTGTTTTATTTTACTAGTTTTACATTTTTAAGAGTAGTTATATTCTCAGCAGAAGAGATTTTAATGCTGTACGAAGTCCATTCTGTTGGCCTGCTATAGCAGATCATGTCACTCAGATCTTCCAGAAACTTCAGCAGAATTAAATATACAATAAAGGCTATTGAGAATTTTCCAAGAAAAACAGGCTTGTTTTATTTTAGTGAATGATCTAAAAACAGTATCTTACAGAAAACACGAGCTGAAATCAAATTCTCATGAAACATGGAGGAGGCATATGCTAGTGAAGAGCATAGCTGCTCAGCAGCTCATGCAGATGGCTGCTAGAGGTCCCTGGTCTGCAACAGCTCCTAAGAGCCCAGGCGGAGGGGATATGGACCCAGAAACCACAGAATTTTCCTTAAGTCACAGACCAGGGACATTCTTGGGAGACAGATGTCCCCTGCATCTAGAAGCCATGCTGGCCAGGGCCCTGAAACAGCCAAGCTGCAAGGCTTGTGCAGAGCCAGGGACACATCACGCTGTGCGACTGAACAGCTCCTCATTTTATTGATGAGTATAATGGAAGTGACAAAGATCATCTCAGGTTTATTTAGCACCTGCCAGAGCAGGTGTCTTCTAAAGTTGTGTATTCTAACCAAAGCAGAATAATGGAGATCTTCAGGTCCATGAACACTTGAATTTTGGTGCTCTGTTCTGAATTACAGCAAGATCAAAACAAAACAACACTCTGATCTTGAAAATAATCACAGAACAGAAATATTGTTGCCTGGCCAGCCCTACACTATGGCACATTTTCTCTCATGCTATTTGCAAAGGCATCTGCAATCTCAGCCCTCTCTGTCTCTAATATTCAGTATTTTATTCACTTCAAACTAAGTACAGGATGATGAAAACTCATGAAACATGATGGTGCCAAAAGAAAATCTGCACCATTAATTGCTACATGAGTACATCAGATCTGTCATGAACAGTGACATGCCAGGCATAACAAGCATCTCCGAAGTCAAACTCCCGGTTTCACTCTGCCACAGAATAAAGGATGCTGATGACAGATGGGCAGAGTTAAGCAAGCCGTTCGGCCAAAATCCTATATAGATGACTGTAGCTGCATTTCACAAACTAAGGTTCTGGTCTTGGCAGTATCAGAAACCACTAACTTTCTGGCTTCAGTCAGGGGAAAAAAAAAATCTTTAAAAAATTAATGTTATGAATAATAAGAATAAAAATAAAACAATCATCCGCTTTCCTGGCTCCTATTCCTAGTATTCTCCTCTGGCTCCAGGACTACTCCCTCAGCCTACATAGTCCCAGATCCACATGATTGCAGAACTGCCATTCCATATCACTTAACACTGCTATCCACCTAAGTCAAAACTCCTCTTTTCCCTTCCATCCAACTATTTTTTATCCTCTCCACCTGAACTAGCATGTACTTTAATCTGCCATGCTTACTGGGCACCAGCTTGGAGTCAATGGACAGAGTTTCAGTCATGCCTTCTCTCCAAAAGCAAAACAAATGAGAACAGAAGCTGTCTGTGAAGTCTAGCATCACTTCTACTAGAAGGTGATCATTTCTCATTTACTCCATGGTGACAGCACATCACTTGCCAAAATTATATTGAAGCTTTAAAACATGCTTAGGGTGCATGCAGTCAGGAGAGACCCTGCCAGACAGATCCATCATATACAACATGGTATTTTACCACTTTACTCCTGCTCTCCCAAATTGTGCTGGGACAGTCTGTTTCAGGTTCACACATCTTTTCATGAGAAACAATGCAACTTCAGGTTGAGTTCCCAGTGACTTCAGTAGGAGCTGCAAACATCTAAGAATCAAGAAGATCCTCTATTTTATTGAGGTTAACTGTGCATCAACTCCTCAGCTGCCTCACATCCCCCCCTAGAAGTCAGCAGGGCTGAAAAGAGTATAGTCATAGTAATTTCAGCCACAGCCTCCTACAACATTCAATTTTTTACTACCTATGGAATGTGACAGCAAGTTACAAAGTACTGCCATTTATATAAACCTTTATATTTTAAGCTTAAATGTATTCTCAGTAAGATGAAGACAGTGTTTTACTTAAGTATGAGAAAGAATGACATCATTACAAGTACACTACAGTCAAACAAAATGGCAAGAAAGCTTTGAAATGTTTTTTGCTATTGGCAACTTGTGTAGACTTACTCTGCTAGTCATTACCATCTGGTCAAAGTGAAAACAATCAATAATACATTTCTACTAAAAGAGAAACCTAAACATAGCACAATATCATATTGTTGTGTGCATTAAATCAATAGACCTCCTCAGTTTTAATGTAGTTGTTGCAATACTTTAAAGAGAATTTTGAAAGCAGTTTTTTAAAACCACAGAATCTTACTTTCCTCATTGTGAGCACAATAGGCTTTTAATTAGTGTTTCTCCATACAGATAAAATTCTTTATAAAAGGAAAATACACAAGATTCAGAAAGGCTTTGCAATTATTAAAAAAAAATGTTTATACCATTTAGTTCATAGATGGGTAGGATGAGGAAAAATCTGGGGGCTGCTTGCCCACAAACATAAAACAAGCCAAGGACAGAGCCATGAAAAAAACTCAGATGTTTTAGGGAATCATTTTAGCCTCTTTGTGCTCAGAAGCAGAGTTTGTAGGATCAGTCATCTATTTCTCAGTAATACTTGTTCTTGCCTGTAAGGCCAGATGCAGGGACCTTTATGCTACCCCTTCATGAAATGCTGCAAGAGCCCTACAGAATGGCTAACACCACCTCCAGAGAGCAAAGGAGGACAACTAGGCTAAGTAGGATGTGGAGAGGGTGCCCTGATGCACAGAAGGACAGTTGAATCATTTTAGCCTCTTTGTGCTCAGAAGCAGAGTTTGTAGGATCAGTCATCTATTTCTCAGTAATACTTGTTCTTGCCTGTAAGGCCAGATGCAGGGACCTTTATGCTACCCCTTCATGAAATGCTGCAAGAGCCCTACAGAATGGCTAACACCACCTCCAGAGAGCAAAGGAGGACAACTAGGCTAAGTAGGATGTGGAGAGGGTGCCCTGATGCACAGATAGGACAGTGGCCCCCCCCCCCCCCCCCCAGCCAGTATCCTCAAACAGCGTTTTGAGAGCTTAGCTGGAGCTCTATGCAATTGCTCACTCTGTTCCTTTTCAACCTCCAAGAAAAACCCTGTTAACTCCATACTTGTAAAAGAAATATAAATTTTATTTGCTGCTGTTTCTAGCAGTGGTAAGAGGTAGGGCAGGTGTCTGCACCCCTCTGGAGTATCTGCTGGTCTAGGCATTGCTGTTATCCCCAGGAGGTGGCCAGAAGTACAACTATACCATTTGAGAAAAGAAAGTAGTCTGAAAAATATGGCATGTTTTGCATGTCAAAACCTTCATATTTATCCAAAACAAGAACAGGCTTCAGCAGAAACGATCATAAGAAACTTTGAGGAAGACCAGTTTATATTTTGACTTTTATAAGCAGTATTATAAAAAGTGAAGGAGAGAGGATTAGTCTGATTTAGATTACTGAAAGAAGAGGGACAAAGACACACATGACTAGAACCACCAAAGTGGTTTATTGTGCTCATCTAGCAACATCAGACAGTAATAAAAAAGGAAAAGGAAGAATACTAATCTACCTTCTCCACATTTATCGGTTCAGAATATTTTTGGTTGATTTTCATCAGTGGGTTCATTGTGGGGGATGTTTAATTTTCATCACTAGTTTCAAATTTGCTTTTTATTTAAAAAAAAACAAAAAACAACATTGCCCCAGATTACTCCCAGTGAAGGAATGTAAATACCACACCCTAGTCCCAGCCATTAAAATGCTTAAATAAGAAAGAAACTGAGGCAGGAAAAAAAAACAGTAAAAAGCCCTTAAACTTACAGAAGTGCCTCAGACTCACCGCTAGTAACTAATCCAAGAGAGACTGTCTGTTACTGATTCAGTTACTTAAACACAACCATGAGCCCTTCTATAACAATCCACACGTGCAGAGGTAGGAGAAATGGAAAGGAAGAAGTAACTTTTTAGGAAAGTGTTTGTCCTATTAGGCACTACTTCTCTTTATCTATCTGGACATATGAAGATGCTTTTTTCCACAGATGTAGACTTTCCATAAATTGCTTGTGGGGTCTCTAGATGAATACCAAAGCATTCACTCTACACGTAAGTATTTAATTTTCAGAGGAGCTAGAAGAATGAATCACAATACTATTAAGATGATCCACCATCATCCTGTGGAAAACAACACAGGAGCTAAAGCATAAAAGCACTACCATCCTAGTGATCCTCAGCATAAAGTGTGTTCTCTTGCAGAAAAGTGCTGTCAACTTATCCTTCCCACATTGCATTTGGACTGCGTCTTCACTGCCTCCATTTGACATAGGCCTGATGTGCAACTTGAGTCAGATTTTCCTTCATGTCAATACATGCATATGGTAGTTTTGATCACTGAGACCTATTTTTGCAATCTAAAAGCTGGCTGCAGATTGCAACAATCAGAAAAACATACTGGTTTTGATCTAATTTTCTTACACATAATTTGTTGAAAGGTTAAGTGCTCATTTTCTCTAGAAAAATAAAATAAACCTGATGTAGAGTTTAAACATGGCAAAATACCTGCCACACAAAACCTTCAAACAGAGGGTATGAGAGGCCAAATGCAATGCAAATAGCTTCTGCTAAGCTGTGCAAAAGCAGAGATGGGGCAAGTGCTCATAAAAAAACCACTTCTGCAGTTCTGTCGGTGGGTACACTCAAAAGCCATCACTTCCTTAACAAGGGCTGTTGATTCTTTAAGGCCTGGAGACCTATAGTAAGGCCTATATAGTTCTCAGCTCCTCTGAGGAAGCACTTATGTATTAATCCTAAAGAGCTGAGTGACAGAAACACAAGAATAGGACAATCTTTTATAGTGGAAGGAAAGACTCGGGGAGGAACAGGCCAGAGGACACTATGCCATTTAGCATTTGCCTTTGCAGATTTGAGTTGCTGGCGCAGCAACAAGTCCTTCCTGGCTTGGGAAGGAGACTAGGTGCTTCACCCATGCTCTCTAGAATTTCTGTACTGACTTTAATCATACTCCAGCGCAACAAAATGCAATGCAGAAGACATATGTTCTACAGGAGATTGCAACATGCTCTGGCCCATGTCCTAGGGACTATCAAATAAAGCCACCTAACACTGAGCCTCATAGCTTATGCTAACATCTTGCAAGATTAAACACAGAAGGAAAGCGAGGAAAGACACTGCAGTGGGTGAAAGATGATCCTGAATTGCACTGGCAGCAAAAGAACTTCAGAAAGGTGCTGGATTCTTTCTAGACAGTGCTGGAGAAAGGAGGGCCACTTTGTCCCTCAACTGGGATGCCAACACAACAGCATTGGAGCAACCTCCAGTCACTCTGCTCTTACACAATGAGGCTATATTTATTTTCTTTTCCCCAGGAAGGTGTACAATGTAAGACACATGAGCCCCATTGATGTGGTTTCTGGACAAGTATGACCCCCCCATCCTTTGTCTTCATGCCTCAGTGCATCAAAGCTGTGTAAGTCATCAACTAATTCAGCCTATACACATTACACTGTCATTAGGAAGAGACTGGAACATTTGTCAAGATAGTATGCTATGTAGGCAAGAGTTCTTCACCATTACTAGTTAAAAATCTAACAGGTTTCCTGTTAGCACTGAATAAGGTTAATAGTGACCACACGGAAAACCTTTGAAATGGTGACAGGAATATGGGCCTCCCAACAGAGCAAAAAATATGACCTGTTTAAAACTACTAAGTCAGGAAATTTGATATTGGAAGGGAACAAGCCCAATAAAATAAATCAGGTCATAGTTACTAAGTACCTGTGTCAGTATAAAGGGGAAACTAAACTCAAGGCATTATATTCAATGAACTGTACAGACAGAATGAACTGCATTGCAGGTCAGCCAGAAATGTTCCTGCAAAGTAACTGGACTATAACCTTCACTATGACGAACTATACTTCAAGCATATTCAACTTCTGAATCCCAGAGCACAATGCTACCCTGATAGTATATTTTCGTCTCGTTACAAATTTGAATGTGCTGTTCCTATTACAGACTTTCCAGTCGATACTTTGATATGTCTATTAAAAATAAAAGAAAAAATACTGGCATTGAATTTGTATTTTTGAAAGCTTATGTAAATGGACATTCATAAAGAAGGCATAATAGCAATACATTAATAAGCAAAACTTGCACTGATAGAGTAGCCCTGTTTCAAGAACTTCTGGTTAACAGAGGCCACGTCAGAGCGCATTTGACCTTGCACAGTTCCTCTCCCATGAGTTCTCCCACACTACAAGCTGTGCATCTCACTTTTCTAAATGTTTAGGTACATCTGAAACTTCACAAACATAGGGGACTGAATATTTTGGGGTAGTTCAAGCTTTTTTCTTTAGACAGTCTTCCTTATTTATTTTAAGGCTAAAGCACATGGAAAGAATCATTCCTGGGATGCAGTAACTGAACTCTGAAGTGCTGGAGTTCACTAACTGCCCAGCTAGGCTTTTACAACAAAAGCATGCACGTAGCATACCATAAGTCAGACATAACTTTTTTTAATAAAGACAACATGCTTATGCTACAAATGCTTATTTAAGAATACACAGGAATTTTGAGAAAGTGGGAGAAGAAGAGTCAGGTACTGACCAAACCTCAGTTCGAACTGTTCTGGGCAGGTAACTAAAATTTTCTCTGAAATTTTAGTGAGTTAACGTTACCCTTCACACACTTTTCTAAATTGCCGGTTAGCTTTATCCTTCACCTTCAAAAAGCTGTCCATAGTCTATGACGGGATTGATGGCATTTCGGTTGTTGGTGAATTGTTTTAGTTGCCATCCCATTTTCTTACAGAATTAGATGAAACCAAAAGAAAATGTTTTCAGTGAAACTGAGTTAGTTGCACAACCCAAAAATCCTAAAGTATTTATTCACATATACAGTAGTTCATCAGCTCTAAAACTCAGCTTTATTATGCGCTTGTCAGAATAAATGATAATGCCAAGTGGCTGGCAGAATAATGAACAACTGCCATGCTATAATGGATCGTCGCACAAAGCTATCTGAAATACAAACATGATGATGAGAGCAACACTTAGAGCTACACCTACAGTTTCTCTTTTTTCCATTTTCCCCTATGTGTTGTGCAATTTTCTTCTGCCTCAAATTTACTTGGCTGGAACAGAGGTGGAACATGAAATAAATTGTAGCTAAATTCTCTAGAGAAGTGAAGTACAACTCCGCTGCAATCAATGGATAACTGTACAGTCATGCCACAGATGAATTTGCCCTCCATGCAAAGGATTTAGCAAGCATTGTTAATATATTCACTTATTTCACAGTTATTAAATTTGCCCTCTGATGAACAGCTATCTGTTATCTATTCTGTTAGCACATTCTCCCTCCTGTTGCTTCACACACCGTATAAAACTAAAGGAAGATTATTACAAGTGGATATTGTTGCTTTACTATGCTAAGATCAAAAATAATTCCAAATTCAGTTCCCAAACAAATTCATATAGTACCACCTTCAAGTTGATGAAAGAAAATTTTAAACCAGAACTCCAAGAGCACATCTCCAGTTCATCTTTAACCACAAAGCAAAGAAATGAGGGGAAAGAGGAATTATTCGAACTCTCAACTTCTGGATCTTCACACAGTCAAAGCAGTGATACACTGCAGCCCCCAGCTTGGAAACCATCACTTACATAAACAGTCCCTATTTATACCAGTACCACAATGAGCAGACAAGGCTATTCACTTAAGCAAACATTACACACACTTTCAAGACTATGTTAAAATGAGAAAAATATTCAGGAGGCGTAACATCATATTGAGTTTGACTTTTTTCCCCACCTCAAATAAGTTACATTTACAGTTTCTACATTATTTACAGCATAAATGCAACACTGGGATCTAGGGAGGGGGGAACGTCACACTTGTACCTGCAGGTACATTTCAGGTTGGGGCAGGGGTGTAGGAAGAAGATATGGATGGACAAGTGAAAGACTAGCCCAAAAAATCTCCACTGGAATGGCCTATTTCCCCCTACCTTAGTTAGCCTTTATGTTATATACTAACAGGATTTCTAGTATTCACATGTGAAGTAAACAATGTAAGACACATCTACCATCTAACAGATCAGTATTGCCTCCCTGAACTCCTGTCAGCTTTTCTGAGCTCCAAAACAGCGTAAGATTACGGTGAGAGAAAAACAGATTCAGGTCAGCAACCCTGAACACAAAAGCTATACTTGCAGTATGAGCAATAGTGAGAAAAGCAATTGCCCATGAGTTCTTGGTGAACCAAAAGCAATTAGATTTTACAAAAAAGGAAACAGTTAAAGAAAGCTTATTTCTAAAAGGATAGCACAGATACCATTTCCCTCAGTTCAGTACCTTACAAGTGATGCACACCATCTGAATCTCTCAAACGTCTTACAAGACTAGCCACTTTTATTCCAGGTGGCCACGAAATAAATTTGGCCTTTTCAACTTTGGTTGTACTTAGAAGAGGTTATTAGAAAGTACCTGAAGAAGTAGAAAACAATTTTGAAGTAACTGGATCTAAAGTTTAAGTCACAACTTCAAGCTTGGAAAGTAGTGAGGACAGGAGAAAAAACGAACAAGGAAAAGAAGAAGGAAGAATGATCAAGACACACAATAGAAAAAAGAATTTCAAAGAATCACAGGGCTAGAATTTCAAAGAATCACCTCTCCGGAGGTCCAGAGATCATCTCATCCATAGCTACCTCTTCCTCCACAGGAGAGGTTACAAAGCAGAAATGACAGATACCTGCCTAGACAAATAAAAGCTGCACTTTAAGCAGTGTAATTCAGTGCTTCATTATTATTGGGGAATAAAAGGGAGACACCTAAGAACAGGCCTAAGAAATGCCATGAAAGGCTCAGCTTTGAAACACTCAAGTCTGGAATTTGACTGACTTTCATAGGTTTTTATGTGCCCAACAAAACATACCATAAACAGGGCCTATTTTCAGAGAACAGCAAGTCTCATGGTAGAGAAAACAGAAAAGGATTTCCAGTATTCCAAGTCATTACTCACCTCAAAATTTAAGAGAGCATGGGAAGTAATTTTAGGAAGCGACTGTAACCAATAATGCTGGAAAATGACAGCAGGGAATGTCTGAACTGAGTAGAGTTGAAAACCGGCTCCACAGTTCAAAACCGTAATTGTTGGGGTTTGTACTGTACAGTTACAATCATTTTAGAGCTGCTAGAAAGCCTTTCTGAGCAGGAGAAATTTAAGCAAGAGCAGTTAAACTTGTTTCGCCCAATTAATGTGTTGACATTTGTATAAAATAAAATCCTGACTTTTTTTTCCTACAGTTAACTCCTAGACTGATAATTACCCACAAGTAATACTAACCTTAAGCTTATACCACAACTTTCAGAGATTAATAAAGAATGTTACAGGTTACATGACCATATTACCACTGAAATACTACCAAAACTGCTGGGAGTAAGAAAGCAACGTACCAGTGATACAACAGCATTAGAAAGGAAATTTTTCAAACCGCTGCTAGGGCAAATCCTTGTGTTACAGAAGGCACCAAGGGGTCTGTATATGTATACAGAATAGTGCAGATTTGCTTTATAATGTCTTCTCCTGAATCTACACTGGCATGCAAGTAATCTAATGACACAGAAGAGGCAGATTTGCCTTCCCGGAGAAAGAAATCATAGCAGCAAACAGTTTTTCAGGCGTAAAAGGCATGTCATACTGAATGGGAGAAAGAAATCATAGCAGCAAACAGTTTTCAGGCGTAAAAGGCATGTCCTGAATGACCCCAATACAGCCAAGTTTGATACAGATTATATGCCTAGTTTCAAACTTAGAATTTCCACATCATTTAAACCTAGCTCTTGTTCCAGTCTGACTTGGAAACATATTTGAAGTTGCCTGTGGAGGTTGTAGCTTCTAGTTTTAGTTTTTCAAGACAAATTCACTTTAGAATTTGAAATTTTCTGTTCTATAAAAACTGAAAAATATCAACCAAAAAATGAAAATACAATTTTAATAGGCACATATTAATCCATAGCATGTCAGTTGTGGTAGTTTATTAATCACATATCATTGAATAAAATAACAAATAAAGTGACACTTTAAGGTGCCTTTAGCAAATGTTTGGCCTTCTCCCACCCCCCTCCCTCCTTATGTTTCAGGCAGGGATAGCGCTTACTTCGTAAGACTGCTACAGAAATACAACAAAATCCAGTAAGTATTATTTCCTTTCTAACTTGTTATTCACACAACTGATGCTTAGCCTAGCCTGCTCAGCATTACAGAAGTCACTCATAATACAACACACACACACACTGCTGTTCAATATGTTTGGCGATTAGATAATCTAGGACTTTTATTTGTGAATAGTCTCATATTTTTGGGTGGAAACATAGAATAAAATACTGCATGCCTGACATATCTGAGCAAGAGCCAGATAGACAAAAAACAAGCCTCATACTGCAGCCTCCCTGGGGAAATCTTTGTTCATTTTAATACTTGTTCAGTCAGCTGTCTCCGTGAATGACAAGGTTTTATCTCTAATGTGAATGGCTTCGAAGGCTACTTGCATTATCCATTCTTCAGCAGCTGCTGCTGAAACCACAGGGTTGCAAACTTATAATTAAATCCAGCTGCCACTACTGTGAGTTCAGTTATATCGAAGTGAGCAATAATGCCTCATGGTTGCTGGCAAGATTTTGTCTCCATTTCTAGACAATGTAATTAACTCTTTTGCCCCTTTTAGATGAAATAAACATCAGCACTGAAGAATGCTGTTAAATGACTGTAAAATAGTATTTATATAGAAGAATTCTGCTGCAGTCATTACACCTGAGAAAACAAATTTCTGGGTGGATGATGGCTAACAACAAATAGCTGTTTCCTTAAAAGCACTGAGAGGACGCCCAAGGAGACACAAGGCACAGGATGAAAGGAATTTCCTTTAGAAAGGAGGTATGACAGGATACACATTAACAGATCTACTCTTAAGCCTTAAAAACACAGCCTCCAGAATAAAACAAATATCAAGATCCAGCTTGAGAGAATTGCAGGCAAGGGCTGGAAAGGAACCAGGAAAGGAACCACGGGCCTTCCTTTGATGCGAAGATCATTTCTTAAAGGCCATTGTCCAATGTCTTAAGCCAGACTTGGAGATACAGTCCTGACTGAATAGCTGCATATGCACACTTGTAGAGGTATACTTTTTTCTTTTACCGTCAAAAACGGTTCATATCCATGTGTCAACAAAGTGTTGAGGTCAGCAAAAGTAATTAGCTGCCTAAATTTGACTTCCTCAGTCCTAATCCTTGAAGTGCTGCTCAAGAAGGCTTCATTTCCTCACTTATATAAGAAACATTGCAATGACAATGACTCAAAAACATTTCATGGGAGTAAAAGCAATCGGCAATGACATGCTAGACATGCCACTTAAGTAGAAAGCAACAGTCAACTGAGCTTTGTTTGTGAAGTTATTTGTACCTCTGAAAACACACGACAGTCCAATCACTTCTGAGGATGGGTGAGAAAGCACAACAGAAAACAGAAACATCTGACCTCTGACTCCAAGCTCAAGAAGGTTGAAGAAAAGGGAGAGCTATCTGTTGAGAGGAGAATGAGATGCATAGCAACCATCTCAAAATTCACTCTGCAAACCTCCCAAAATACAACAATAAAGATTAAAAAAAGTCTGCTGGATATTCTGCCAAATTGCAGCTAAAACCCTAGGTTTTAACCTAGGGTTAAAATGATGCTTTTTTAGATGCTTTTTTAATACAGGGGTTGCATACAGGGCTACATAAAAACTGCACAAATTGGGTGTTGGCACAAGTCTAGCCTTAGTACCATGGGCTATTTAAACTCACCTGTATTACCCGACCTAAGTGAGTATGATTAGCTCAGATACCTCTGCACTGCACTGAAGCAGGCAGGCTGGATACCCAAATAAATTTGCCCACAGTCACATAGAGACCAGCAGGAGTCATGAAAGAGAATCCAGATGTTTCTAGAGACTTGAGGTCTGCTCACTCACCTTTTGATAGGGAGGGAAATAATGTACCTGCAAGCATCTCTGCACAACGTTCATCTTTGCTATGGTTTGCTACCACATTTCCTGAAACGATCAAATAAACGCTAGCAGCTAGAAAGCAATTATTTTTTACTTTTTGCAGCAAGTGCAAAGTAAACAGCCTTTTGTACCAAAGACAATAAGGGTGAATTTGCTCTCAAGTGGTTATTCTTAGGTTCATTTACTTTTGACATATTTGTTTGCTGTTTCACTACTGCCGTCTGTCTACCTGTCGCTTTGTACTAATGGCTGTGAAGCCCAGGCACTCAAGAGCATTTCAGCAAGATGGGCTGATTATTATATCCTGTCATATCTAGGTGAGAGCCAGTCGTGATTTTTCAATCAGTGTTTTACCATTCCCATTTTAAAATGACAAAGCTTTTATTCCTCCTAGCTTTTTAGTGGCTACTTTAAAGGGTTTATCTGTAGAGGTTCATATCTTACCGATGCTGAAAGGTGTTCCTATAGACGACACTGGCAAAGACTAGGTGTGTGTGAAGAGAGAGGTGAATGCAGGAGGAAGGGCAAAGAAGAAAGAATGGAAAGGTTGGAGGAAGCCATGCTTTCGGGTTTTCTGAATCCTTCATAGGATCTTGCTTGCAACTGGAATTAATCTCTGAATCAACTGTTATCCATCGTTAGAACAGATAATGTCGTTTTATCTTAACCGTAACTTTTTTTCTTGAGAGATTATAGATAGCTTGGACCTTCTGCAGTGTTTTGTGCACTACATTTATCTTTTGCAAGTCTCTGTGCAGAAGAACATTCAACTCATCTTTCTCATGGGTTTCTAATCAGCTCCAGCTCTGTGACATTTTATATTTAGGTCCAGCGTTACATCTGTATTAATATGTGACTATATATGTCCATAATTTATTATTCAAACCACAATCTGTTTTAAGTGTCAGGATACCTATCAGTTGCCATAAAAGTGCAGAATACAAGAGACTGATTAGAGAAAGGTACATTACCATGAGACCAAACCCAGAAGGCAGCATTCAATGACAGCAGATGAATGTTTTGATAGACCTACATATAGGGGTTAACATTGTACATTAGAAACAGGGGTTTTTTTAAATACATAAATAGTGATTTTTTTTTTCCTTTTAAAACATTTAAAAATCTAATGTGAAATTTATATGCTACA
>NW_008795378.1:974553-999541 GCF_000699145.1 Aptenodytes forsteri | reverse complement strand
TAAGTAGTATAGGACATCACAGAAAAAAAAAAACCACAATCGGTTTAGTTCACTAACTATAAATAACTGCTGATTAATATACTAATTTTAAACACCAAAGGTCTGTTGGCATATTTTCTCTTGCAAATACTTTTTATTAACCACATAAAATTGCCTAAAGCATTTGGTTTATACAAAATCCTTTATAAACTCAATTTTTATCCAAATTTGCTCCTGACAAAGCATGAACCAAAATCATGCAGTAAAAAAGCCAAACAAATTATCCACCATTTCCAAGCACAAGAAACAGGAAAGCATACTAAAGTACTTGCTTAAGTAAATTGTACATGTCTAGTGCTACTTCCTGGTTACTAAAAATAACCGAGTTAAGTGTCAAGCTCTTATGACAGTCCAAAGGAAGAGCTGGCTTTGTGCCTATACTTCTGTATTGTTCCTGTGAACTCCCAAGCTACTTTGACAGAGCTGAATATCCCCATCCCACTATTTCAGTTGATTCCTGCCCTAATATTCTTCCAAACCATGCAAGTATTGTCTGTTTTTTTAAGAATTACACAAGCCATGTTTTTGAATGGATAGGAGATCTGAAATGGTTTTTGAAGTGCAAGGACAAAAGCATACTTTCATCATTCATACCTTGCTCTCTACTTTTTGACCCGAACAGCATTATCTTAGTTGCCTCTGTGCTTATAGACTCTCTGGAATTCCGTGCCATCAAGGAAGCTTTAAGTGCTGTCAAACTTTTATATTGCTTCTGGAAGGACCAAAATCAGATTTGTAGATCTTGTGAGGCTTCACAGTCCCCACCCAAGGCAGAAACAGGCAGTGCCGTGACAGCAGCTTCCAAGGTCACCAAGAAGCAGACTGCACAAGAAGCATCAGAATGAACGCAGCAGTGACAGCAGGACACCGATTTAGCCCTGACAACTCGAAGCTGACAGAGGCTGATGATACACTTAGAAATACAAAAGGCTGCACTTGGTACAAACTCACCTGATGCCAGTGTGCTACAGACAATATCAAGGAAGGTGAAGAGATGCAGACTAACAGGATTAACACAATAATAACAGCAGTATCTTCATATGAAATAAGATACTGATTTTTAGTTAATGAGAAGGGAAATTTGAAGAGGTCATCCTTATTTTAGACTGAGCAGATTTCTAGATCTCCTTTTGGGTTGGCTTTCTTGCCTACAGGACCGCTCTACATGAGCTAAGCATACAACTTGCTATGCCCTACAAAGATGCATCTAGCAGTTTTAGAAAGGGCAGAGCTGTCCAGCCAACTGAAGTAAGACTTTAAATCCAAAAACATCTAAAATAAGTTTAAAAAGGGGATTTTTCAAGTGCATGTTGGGCAGTACAACACTCTTAACACTGAATGAAAATCACCTGAAACAGCCTTTGAAATAGTTTTAAAGGAACTATGAAATCTTCAGTGTCGGAAAGAATTACAACAAAGAAAAAATACTTACTAGATTCTTGGATCACTTCATCTAAATCAAGGGCTTCTGCATTTGTAATATGATCAATTTATATTAAGGTTGTTTAAAACCTAGACTGCCTGCTATTTCATTGAATTAAAACAATTTGATTTAGAACTGGCTGAGATGTCAGCAGTGACTACTTCCTTAACACAACATCAAGCATTAGTTGCTGGCCACAACCAACCTGCCATGTAAGAAGGAAAGACAGTAAAGCACCATCATATGAAACTACCTCGTGCTGCTCATCTCTCCTGTGTGGTTCACACATGACAAACAGAAAGGAAGTGCCACGGTCCACTTTTAACTTCTGATGAGATGAAACACGTCAACACACCTTGCTAGCTGTGTTTGTTGTTTAAAACACGCTTGTGTTTTCAAATTTCACTACGTGGAAGAGTTTTGGATACTCCAGTACAACAGCACTGTTATTACTTTGACAAGTGCTAAAAAAGACGCTCATTACCACAGCCCCTAATGCAGGCACAAGCAGTTGCACAACTTTGAAGTGCTTCAGCACATACCAAGCCAACAGGATGCTCTCAAGCTGTCAAGAGCTCACACGACACCAGTGCTCCTTTACCGCCATATAAAGGATCAAAGCCATCTACACCTTCATATTTGCTGTCAGCCAGCGCTTCTTAATCATGAGAACAGAAGAGTATGGTAGCCAAAGAAAAAGGTATAGGACTGACGGATCATTTTTCCTGGGAATTGAAAAGGAGCAGAGGAAGAACAGGAGACCAGATCCCACTAGGAGCAGAGGAGGATCACAAGGTTTCCTTCTGCCAGAGGACAGGTACCTTTCTATCCTGCGCAGCCTAATCAGTCGTCTCTGCTTCCCTTGCCATGACTGGCTCACTAGCACTTCACTAGAGAGACAGTCATTTGGAGCAGGAGAGTGACTGTGCTAGGAGAGAAAAAAAAAAATCTTAAAGATTATGTGCACTAAACTAGAGCAATCTGAACATAAATTAGCTTTGTGCCATCTTCTTCCATTCTCCCTATGGGCTAATGCAAAATTATCATGTATTTTCTTCTAGTTCACACATTTTCGTGTTAAAAATTTTGTCTTTGGTAAAACTGCATGGGAGGGACTCATAGCCAAAATATGAAAACATAATACCA
This sequence comes from Aptenodytes forsteri, assembly GCF_000699145.1. Taxonomy (NCBI): domain Eukaryota; kingdom Metazoa; phylum Chordata; class Aves; order Sphenisciformes; family Spheniscidae; genus Aptenodytes; species Aptenodytes forsteri. Next base: position 996,933 of record NW_008795378.1, on the reverse strand, counting down.
TAACCCCTGACAACAGGGAGGGCCTTGCTATCAGCAGGACTGCGTAAGCACGTTAAGAATTAATCTACCCTCAAACACTATCTAGTTCCACTAGGAAACAAAGATCCATGAAAACTGAAGACATCTCTATGGGTAACAGATCCACAGGAGTTTTAAGCTTGCCATTTGCTATTTTAAGGGACCTACAAAGAATGAAAATTTGTAGCACCATTTCATAGATATATACTGCCCTGTAAGGCTTGTCCGGGTCTTCAGTCTCAAAGAAGAAAATATGTATCTCTCCAAGAGACCAGAATGACAGACAGGACATTAATCAGAAGTTCTATCGAATAACTCTTTGCAGGAAGAAATATTTCCTAGAGGAAAATGGAAGGAAATTTTTTCAGTGAATGAGAGAGTATTTTTGGTTGCAAGAAGATCCATCAGACTTCATGCCATTTTAATCAATGGTTTAAAAAAAAAGCCACCTTTCGTTTAAGTAGCTCTGTAGTGTAAACTCTGATCTACCTGGACCAGGAGGTGCTGACATTTTCGTTTACTAGAATCTTTATATAGTTCACTATTTTAATAGTATGTGACCAGAGTTAAGGAAGAGATTGACAGCTAGTCAATGAACTGATGAATATCTATCTCATAAGCATTTCATTTTAGCTACCCATGTAGTGTGCATTTTGCCTTTACATACACTCATTCCAATGCTATTATCTTACACTTAATTACTTAGGTCTCAAAGCGCTTTACAAAGGAATGAGCTATCATTATCAACATTTAATATACAAAGAAATTGAGGCACAGTGGTATAATTTGCTGAAAGTTATTGAACTCATATCCAAGGTCAGTGGCAGGTGAAAAACAAAGCTCTCAACTCAAGTATCAGGCGAGTACTGTATTCGGCACACCACACTGCCTCTCAAGATGTAGTCAATGCTTCCCAAGCACACAATCTTTAGTAATCTACATCAGCCCGTGTAAAAATTTAAAATGCCACCTCCATTACAGCAAGCATTACAGTGTAAAATTTAATATATTGACACTTAATCTGTTAAACACTGGAATATTGTGTTCAGCTTTCTTCAAATGATTAAGCTAAGATGACAAACATCATGTCATCATAAGATTACTTTCTTGACAAGTCTGCCCTGGTCATTCTTCGCCTACTTTTAAACATCTTTGGAGAATACCCATCTTCTCAAAGATGCCCAATTGTAGTTACTCTTTCCTAATTATGGTAGCCTCTTGCAAGACCTTTGTAATGCTGGGATTTTATTTCAGTCATGAAATTATACAGCCTGTTCAGTTCTCACTCTTGCTTTTACTTTAAGTATTAAAACCAGCAGGAGGCACTTGGTAAAACCAACAATAACTTGATGTTTGATGACAAATGTTTGAGAGTCAAAACTAACCCCTCATTTTGCACTGAGCAATTTTATGTACACGAGGAGTAAATGAAGTTACCCTTGTTTGTAGAATTTGGAATGCTTTCACTAGCTGCATGTCCAAGTACAAGTCCCAGGACTGAATTAAACGCGCTAAATGAAATTAATTTACTTCTATGTTCAGCTCAGGTGGCTAGCAGGCCTTGAACAAGATTACCAGGACAACTAGTGAATAACAATGAAACCAGCGCTGCAGCAGATTTTATTCTTGGTGCTGGGTTTTACCATTTCTCGTTTTTGTTAGAAGTCTTCCTTCCCTGTCACTGCGCTCAACAGAAATGGGAATCTCAACTTCCAAACAAGTTAAAAAAAAAAACCAGAAAGAAATACAGCTTGCAAGTTTACATTGTAATTGATACAAGTCTATTATTACAAGACAAATTGCAGACAATGAAAGAGACAGCTCGATCCGTTACTGAATCCTTGTAAGGGCTGTATGAAGAGCTTGACCATTTCACTCATAAATCTTTCTTCTAAGTTTGTATTGCTGCTTGTGTGGGTAAAATAATAAAAATATGGAGTGAAGTATACAAGAGATGCAGTAATACATTTCTAGTCACAATTACATAAAGTTTGTTACAGGAATTGTAACCATTTCAGCATCTAATCAGAAATAATGTTATGTTACAGGCTGCTAAAACACCACATGATATCTTTAAGAAGTCATTAGATGCGATCATGCCAATTGTGAATAATCATCTCTGCTACAGATTGCTGTGATGCACTGGGCTGTCACAAGTCATTCTTGACAATCTGTCACAAACTTTCTGCAGGACAGACCAGTGCAAAGCATGTAGGAACTTGATTTCCAGGAGGCTGACCTACTTACTAACTTAATGGCAAATATAAACACAACAAACAGGAAAAGCCAGATTAGAAGATTCAAGATATATGTTCCCATTTATATGTTCCCATTTATTTTTTAGAGTAACTGATTTTAATAATATTTTTATAGTAATTTCTTGTCTATTGTCTGTGGATCGTAGTGCCCAGCAGGGAGATCATGAGAGCCACTGAAACTTTAGAATTAGCTGTCAATACTGAATGACAGAAACAGAAAGAAGATAAGCAAAGAGGTCGGAGAGGGGAGGATATAAAACAGGATACATGCAACAATTTTGCTCAAATGAGTGCAAGTACAGTTATGAAATGCACATGGTTCCTCCTCTGTCCGGAGATTGAAAGGAAGCCACAACACCAAAAAGTAACAGAAACCAAGACTACAACCAAGGATGCCCAATAGGCAGCTTTCTGCCAGTAGTTTGTGGTTTCATATCCAGTTAGAGCCTCCCTTCCCCTGTAAAGCCCCTGAGAGGGCTACCTAAACACTCCTGCCAAAGTGACAACTGAGGGATGCAGTCTAGAGGTACAAGGAAGTGTACCTCTGTACCAAAGACAGTCCCCTTTGACAGCTTCACATATCATAGTATAATCTTTTCCACTAACACGTTATAGCACATGTTCCAAAAACAAACCGTGGTTTTCCTGGCACTCATCTGTTCCACCAAATCCTCAAAGCAAAAGATGCTGGTAGGAGAGATTACTTTTCCTTTGGGTTAAGTGTTGGAAGGAAAACAGTTTATTTCACAGTAAGGTTGCACAGGCAAGTAGGGAGGAGGGGACAGACTAGACTTAATGATCATCTAAAACCACAATATATTACCATTAAGTAATTAAGTCACATTAAATTCAAGCTACTTTAAAAGAGCAATATTCCAACATCAGCCAGAAAAACAGAGGCTACAGCTGCTAGCACCACAGTTTTGCTTGCAACAAATACAATACAAAACTCACAAGCATCTGACTGGAGATGCCTGCAATGGTTAAGAGGCCTTACACTCTGAATTACCTTGCTTTTGTTAGGCAGGTGAATTGTCCATAACATTCTTTCTGAAAGGAGTTTTTTTTTCCCTTCAGAATTTAATTTATAAACTCACTCCTGCCAGGCTGCGATAGCAGCTACTGTATAAACCTGAAAATGATGACTACTGAAATTCCATTCAAACCTTAGGAATCAATAGAAAGCAGACAAACCACCAAGATAAAGTTCCACCCAACTGCAAAGAGCAAGAACTGCAGGATACCTCACATTGTTTTTACAGTGTCTGCAGTCACCAACCTGTGAAATAGAGACTGCACAATCTCATTTCAGTCTGAAAATCTGACCTGTGCTATCCACATGCTGCACCCACATAATCTGCCTGTTGGAAATGCCTTGGTGCTGTAAGTATTTCCAGGCAACAGAAGGAGACTCAAAAGACTAGCAAAGACAGTTTAGAATCTGCTGAGACTTACATTGCATTTGGTAAAAGCTTATTATATGGGCTCCTTAGAGATATTGATCCTGCTTACCTTGAAGTAGCAGCTTTACTGTAAGTCAATAACAAAGCAACCTGCATTGGTGTCACTCTGGTTCATACAAAGTTACGTATACAAACTTGTTGTTTCTATGGGCAGTAAAGAAATACACAATTACAGCATCACCCTTGAAGTCTGCTTAAGTGAACTAATATTGTCTGAAGGCAGATGTTGGCAGTCTAATGTCAGCAGAAGTTTCATTGTAAAGAGCTCTGCATTTTATTTAAATGCTTGCTTATAAATGAAAAATGTTATCTATGACCAGGCTTCAACGAAAACAACCCTGTTGCAACATTTGCTGACTTTTTGCATTTCCCACTTACCATGCCTGCTGCAAATCCAGCTGCTTTATTACCTTCACTGAGGGAGACTACTACCCATACAGACACAGTTGCTTTGGTGCCGTGAGCCCACGCAAGACCCAGTCCATCACATAAGCCTTGGTAGAGCCCAGAGATTAGAATGTGACAGAGGTTATGAAGCAAGTGTGATACGAGCCATGCATCGAGTACAGAGCTTAGCTTTTCAGCTCTTAAAGGGATTGTTGTAAACAGTTACTACGTTCCTTCTCACTTATACTTCATGATAGACAAGTCAGGTGAGGATGTGAACGTATTAGAATTTAAAAGCAAAAAATCTAAATATTCAGAAATCTGCCTCTCTGAACAAAACACAGTGTGCTTCAGTTGAAAAGGAAATTATCACTTGTCTAATACAAAAGAAATGCATTGCCCCAATCACAGCCTACTCTTGAAGGAATGACTCCCCCCCCCCACCTTAAGAAGCCAAATGGATGCAGTTCTATAATTTTGGAGAGTTTTACACAGTATGTGATTGTCTTATTTCACATAAGTTACAAGACAACCCATTGTGGGTTTATCAGATTGTGAACCAGCGTATGAGAGAAAGATTCCCATTGAGAGTGGGTGATAGTCTAAGTCGCATAGAATTTAGTCTATAATATGCTAGAACAGAGTTACTGAAATGAAAGATTGCTGCATAAATTATTTCAAGAATACTAGGAAATATTTGGTAGCAGTCTGTAAAACCAGCCTTCCTACTTTCAGATGCACCAAAAGAAATCCCATCAATAAATACATTTGGTTCATTAGCTACATTCTTTACCTACTGCCCAACCTGTTTTGACTCAGAATTTACTCTCACAAGGGTAAAAACAATGCTGAGAAATTTAGCAAGAGTGCCACAAGAACGTGCAAGTTCAGAAGCACTAGAAAGATATTCCACTGGACACCACTGCTGATATTCAATGGTATTATCCATTACAGAAACTCATCTGATATCAACCAAATTAATTTTTCATCTTGCTTTGTTAAAATTCAATACCAAAAAGGCAAATTCTAGAAAATGAGAGAATGACCAAATAACCAGTTGGAGTGCAGCAGAGGCAACTTTAAGTTGCCTTTATTAAGTCAATGTTAATAAAATATTAATGTTTTAACAAATATTGTTAAACATGCATTTTACCCAAACACCAGATGCATTTAAGACAATTTACATTTGACTCACCATACTGGCAGCGAGGACCCTGAAATCCTGCAGGACAGTGGCATGTCTGGGATCCTGCTTCAGAACATTTCCCTCCATTGAAGCAAGTGCCAACAGTGCACAGCACTAGTACACACAAACAGAATGAAACAGGGGGGTTTTTTTGTTGGTTTTGTGCCAAGGATCCTCCAGAATTGCCTCTTCCTGTAACAGGAACTTCCAAATAAGTAATCTAGCTTTTTATTTAAGTGGAAAGGTTAGACTGCAATAGAACTTATCGTGGGTATAACTACCATGTTGATATGAAGAAATTTAACTTGAATAAAAATAAGACTAAAGTAATGCAGTTTAACCTGAAGATGCTTCATAGGCAGAAAACAGTTTCTCAGGACTCAAAGCACTACCTGAATCTAGAATGAGATGAACTGCTAGAGAATAATTCAGCAGTTGTTAAGAAACACTGGTGTACTAAAAGATGTTATATATGTCCAAGGGAATTACAACAATTGACTTCCTCCGATGCAGAACATTAGTTATTTACACTAAGTTAAATTCCACATACTTGAGCCAAACTTGCAAAGAATACCAAATATAAAAGAATAACTCAACCACTTTCATGCCTTAAAGAATACAAAACAAGTCTGCACTGCTCTTTCAGGAAGAAAATTTTATATTGCCACTGGTGCTCAAATACGTTAAATACCTTTACACCAGAGATTAAAACACAGATTGTAAACATATCTTTGACTTCATACAACAAAACAGGTGCACACTAAATATGTAGATTCAAGCTGAAACTAACAGTAATACCTCTCAGGCTTGTTTTTGTTTTTTAAATACAAAGAGACAATCATAAAGGCAAGCTCTCTGAACGCAGTCCTCAAGTTGGTATGAAGATTAAAAAATACATAGGAGCAGATGCTACCTTTCATACAGAAAATACAATTACTGACAAAACAGTAACAAAACTAAACAGTGAGTAAATTGCTATCTTCTACTCATGTCTTTTTAACACCGGCTAAAGTGGTTCCTTATAATTTAAATTAAATTCCATCTTTTGGGAAAACATCCAATCATGGTTAGAAATTACTGATAGGAACAGGTTCTTGTCAGGTGGAGAACCATAGGGTAGAAACACAATTGCTTTAATGGCAACAGCAGCAGTGAAAAAGCCAAAACCAGTTAGATTCCACAGTGAGTGCTACGTCCAAGAAACAAGTGCCTTACCCAAATTATGCAAAGAAATCTGCTGTAACAGCAATAAATTTGGTTGGCCTGTCAAAGCCAGGCTGGCACAAAAATGCTGCAACAACTATAATCAGAAATACAGTTTCCACCGTTTAGATTAAAATTAGAGATACTTGGTACTTTTACATATGACAGCTTTTGTACTTTTAAAAGAGGTTTCTTTCCCCATCAATAGATTACATCTTTATAACAGGAAATCCCAGTTATAAATAGCACGAAACAAAATACATCTTTCTAGAAGTAAGAAACAGTAGGAAAGTAAGGCCTAAGGATATCATCTCTCAGTTTGTCAGTTTTGCCATCAACTTACAGTGCAAACAGCCAGGTTCGTTGTCATGTTGGACCCATCCAGGGCAGCACTTATAGACAGTCTGACGCTCCATTCTGTACACCTGCTTGTAAACTGTGTAGTACCCAGACCTTTGAAGAGAATAAGTTTAAGAGAACAGTCACAACTTCTATTACACTCATTCACATCTCATCAGTAACAAACTATACTCATATGTCATATTTACTATACATTTTTCAGCCCCTATCAGTTGTTCTTGTTGAAAATGAAGCAAATATAGCAAAACACATTCTGATAACATCCAATAGCTCTAATATACTATATCCACATACTTTCTGATGAATTTGTATTCAGGCTAGTCAAAGGTGAGTAATTTTGTTTTGCAATCAATTTTGCTTTTAGCTGTTGGGGGAGTCAGGTCTCCCATCAGTTCTAAGCATATGGCAGAAATAGAAAGTAGTTCAATTCTTCAAAGTAGATGACTTGACAGCTGGACTTCACCTGCAACAGGATGAGACAGGAGCACTTTCTGATACTATAAAATTGTAATCTAAAGCCAGCCAAGAAGATCATGACACACCTAAAACACAGAATAAAGTCACGTTTTGTGCTCAGTAATAACAGACTTAAAGTAAAGTCTCAGCTGGACACGAGATATCCATAACTAAGTCACACATATTTCAGCTGAAATAGTTTACGTCTCTTTCTCTCAAAGTTAAAGAATTTGCACTAAGTTCAGTAACAGAATTCATTTATAACAATAGATAATGTATTACCTTCTCTCATAGCCCATACACCACCTCCTCCCCGTGCAACCTTGTTTCCACATCTTGACCGTACGACTAAAGGCTTGAACACATGGCTGTTGGTGTCCTACCAATGCCAACTCAAACACTGGACAGACATTTGCCCTTGAGGGAAAGAAAAAGATAAGCTTTATTATTTCTAGCACAAAATCTAGAAGTCTAGAGAAATATACATAAAATTATACTATGTATAACAGTTAATAACAGTTTGAAACAGATTTTATATTATTATTTAAAAATAGTGTAGTTCTATGACTTTTTTTACCTTGAACTGATCAAACAGCTCTCTTGCAAAAATACAGTATCCATAAACACCTGACAAATCATGATCCAATGATTACAGAATGGCAAATGGTCCACAGACGTTAATGGAGCCAAGATTTCATTAATGTATTGTGTCCTGGTTTCGGCTGGGATAGAGTTAATTTTCTTCCTAGTAGCTGGTACAGTGCTGTGTTTTGGATTTAGCATGAGAATAATGTGATAACACGCTGATGTTTTAGTTGATGCTAAGCAGTGTTTATACTAAGTCAAGGACTTTTCAGCTTCCCATGCTCTGCCAGCGAGGAGGTGCACAAGAAGCTGGGAGGGGGCACAGCCAGGACAGCTGACCCAAACTGGCCAAAGGGATATTCCATACCATGGGACGTCATGCTCAGTACATAAACCAGGGGAAAGCTGGCTGGGGGGGCCGCTGCTCGGGGACTGGCTGGGCATCAGTTGGCAGGCGGTGAGCAATTGCATCATGCATCACTTGCTTTGTATATTCTTTTATCATTATTATTATTACTATTTTATTTTATTTCAATTATTAAACTGTTCTTATCTCAACCCACAAGTTGTTTTGGGTTTTTTTTTTCCTTTTACTTTTACTCTCCCAATTCTCTCCCCCATCCCACCAGGGGGGGAGTGAGCAAGCGGCTGTGTCGTGCTCAGTCGCTGGCTGGGAATAAACCACGACATATTGGTTGCACAAGTCATAAGCACGAACACATTCCTGATGGCAATTTTTACATGAACGGCCCAGCTAGCAAAACGTGATTGTACTTTGTTCCCAGAAAATGAGAGCTAAAGCGTTGGAGCAGGATTTGACTGACAACTCGGCAGACACTCTTTGCTGTCTCTCAGTAACACCAGCCTACAGTAGCCCTTTCAGATGAGGCACTGCCTGACTTAAGGATGGTGCCTCACAAGCTGAGGAGCAGATGACGAAGGTGAGGGAGCCTGGGAGGCTCTTCCTACACCAAGACTGCTGGAAGGCTCCCTGCTAGGTCTTGTACATGCAACAGCCCCTATTTCAGCTGATGTGCCAGGGTGGGAATCAAAGACTTGACAACTATAGGCACTGAGCTCCACAGCTCAAAGCTACTGAATAGCCAGCATACAGAATGAAAACACAGCACCTGCCTTAGAAAACTACATAAACTGAACAAAATATACAATGAAATTCAGGCTCCACACAAGTCAATGGAAGCTGTATTGTCGATTCAAGGGCAGATAAGATTTATCTAAACTATTGCTGTGGAAAATGTATATTCTGTAAGAGCCCCCCTTTGCTATCAGTCCCCTCAGGGAACCACATGAAATTTGCAAGAGGAAGTATCATTGTTCTCTGCTGATTATTCCTAAAATAAGACCAAAATAAAAGCATTGCTTTGTAGGATGATATGTAATCTTCATCCTGCTACCTAGCCCTAGTTACAAAAATAGCAGGATTTCAGGAGGTATGGAGGGTCAAAATAAAGGTTACATGTTGATAGTTTTGCAGAGATTCTGCCAGACTTATTCTGATTTCTTTGCCCTGGTGTAAATTAGGAAATGCTGCATGCCAGAAAATAACTGCATAAAACATGCAAGGTCTAACTAAAGCCACAGAACATGGAAGGTTTTGTTGTCTTTTAAGGCAGGAGCTTACTGTAACAAAAATGAAATTAAAAGACCGATTCTTTGAAAGAGCTACTGGGCAAGCAAATGGCTTTTTTTTTCCCCACCACAATTATTCAAATGGTTTTAATCTGCATTTTTTTTTTTTTTTTTTTTTTCTTTGAGTAGCTTACAGGTTGTTAAGATAATTATATTGTCAATTCCCCAAGACAGCCTGCTCTAGCTGGTAACGCTTTTCAAATTTAAGCCTCAATCACTAAAACAGATGGGGGAAACAGGGACCTTATATACCCACTCTGGTAAATGGTAAACAATATTTAGCAGTTGTGTCATACTGGCTAGCAGGCAAGTCCTTCCCCAAATTTCAGTTTGAGACCCCTCTTCATGCTAGACAGTGACGAAGAGGAAGACACACTCACACACTCATTTTCTCTGTCAATCGACAGAGGTATGAATGCAAGCCTGTGCTAGAAAACAGGGGGCGGGTTGCATTAATAAGATAGATAACTGCTCTAGCCCAACAGCTGCCTGGCAGTTAAAGTTATCATTAGTTACACTGGATATTGTTAATATCTCATTCAAGATTTATGGTGCTTTTTATCTCAGAGGCCCAAAGTACTTTACAGCTCCCTATTATGTCTGAACACCACACAAGGTAGCCTTCCTAATAAAAAAGTACATCTTTCATCTGCAGGTCTTCAGATAGTTTACAAACATCATTAAATTAAGCCTGTGCAGAACAGGAAAATACTATAAGCGTGATCATTTTTACTGCTAAGCTAAATACTTGGAAGAAACCCTGCCTGCCTAGATCAAATCCACTCCACAATATTCCCAGTACTGTGCAAATGATTCTCAGTACTGCACAGAGGCCAGCGGTCATGCAAAGCACACCCAGAACAGGAAATCCAGCCAGGTCTCCCAAAGGTACCGCAGCTCTCCAGCTGAGGGGAATACTGGGGACATCCACCTCAGGGTAAAGAGGACCTTCACCCAACAAGGACACTCCAGTAGAGAAAAAGATCAGATTTAAAAACAAACCAACCGCCCCCTCAGGAATTCCAGATAGCCTACGTAAAGGAAGTTATGAAAACAGAGTCCAGAACTGTATACTCTGGTTGTCTTATCTTACCATGGAAAAAGAGTAAAGAGTACATTTGTACTAGAAAAGCTTATCTTGACAGAAATTAGCTTCTTGAACTAGAATGCCTGTTTCTCCCAGGCTCTGGAGGAACTGCTCATCTCCATTGTCCTAAACCACATGTTCCACGGACATCCCTCCCACACTGCTACATGTTCTCCCTCCTCCGCTGCAGAGTCCATTTTCTATATTGCTCCTTGTTTCCCATTGCTTGAGTTTGCCCTAGCTGCAGCTGCCAACACCATGAAGCAAGACAGAAGACAGTAGCAGTGTAGTTTCAGATTGCCTTAAATTCCTCCGGAAACCACCCTTCTTCCACATTCCCATGTAGTCTCCATTACTTAGCAATCCTTCCCACATGTTCCAGCTACCCCTTCCTCTCAAATTACCTCACCATTTAACATATTTAGCTTAAGTTCAGAGCAATTGTTCCCAAGCCATTCTTAGCGCAAAGTCTGCCGTTTGTTTCACATCCAAAGGAGGTCTTTGTATGCCCAAAATCTTGCCTGCTTTTTTCCATTACGTCAGTTGGTCTAATAAAACCCTCGCCTTACTTAGCAACCATGCCTCACTTAGCAGGCTTTTTAAAATTATTCTCCCTCTAGTGAATAGAACATCATGTACTGATAATTCATGCATATCTCCTTTTATTAGAATTGCCTAAAACTTTCCAGATAAAGGTACATTCATATGCATCGGTTTTCCATAAATAAAAGAGAGAAGCTGACAATTGTTGTAATGATATACTGAGCCCATCCTATAAATTCTTACTCATGTGATATTGCCATGTTTCCAGGAATAGCTGTATTGACTTCTATGATATAGTTAATAGGAACAAATGGCACTCACAGAACAAAACAAGCCAGCAGCATAAAGTCATATGTTTATTAAGATTTATTCCAAGTAAGCCATTCCTCCTAGATGCCCTTGGGATAATTTAAAGGCAGATATCAAAACCTCTGCTACACTATAATTAAATTGCAGCAATTGTATAACATGTAATCCTCTGCTGGCAGAGCTGGGAAATAAAACATGCTCTCTCCAACAATTAGCCATCTTTACAACTCCCCACACACATAGTCAACACACTAGTTTTTAAGCCACCTGACTCACTGCTCTTTGATACATTACCTATAAACTTAAGAACAGTTTCTTGAACAAGACTACATCTATTGAAAATACAGTTTTGTATTATGGCATTCTATTAATTAGAGGCCATCTAAGACTAAATATACCATTACATCCACTTGAGGTTTGAGGTTAGAGGAGGAGAGCTCCATTTTCACTCCTGTGCCCTTTGCATTCAGAAAATATTTCTTAACGGGAGTTTAAGTGTTAAAACAAGCAAAACACACAAATGCATATTGTGTTCTATGACTTGATTGATACACCAGTCCTTTAAAACCTTTTTACACTGATGCTCTCTGTTAGCCAAGACTAACATGAAGGCTATTATTAGCTTGTCAGTCTGACTCGGGCAAGCCAGAAAGCTCTCTTTTAATATTTGCGTTAGGAGACTGCCCTTTAAACAAAGACACCCTACATGCTTCCAGCTCAAGACTTAAGATTCTAATGAACAGATAATTAGACCAACATGAAGCGAGAGCAGCCTTGGCTAACCATATGGCTGTGATGCCTGTGAACCACTGCACAACAGGAAAAGTTCAGAGAAAATTAAAAGCATCTCCAGGCGGGATATAGTTCATTCCTGTGTTGAGAATTTAAAAAGGAGTATGTATCTTCATACAAAAATACAGTCAAAAAAGCACCCATGGAGGTCTGTTCAATACTAAGATGGCATACCTGTCTCAGGAAGTCCCTGAGCCTCAAGTTATTGAGGCTGAGGCAGTTATTCAGGAAGTCTCACTGCACGCTCACCCTTTTCTAATTCTCCTCACGAGCCATTTGCTGCCCACTCCTGGAAGCAGCCCACAATGTCGAAGGACTCTGGTCTCACCCACCCAGCATTTCACAGCATTTGGACATACAGATAGCATCCTTGAAGTCTTCAGTGAGTCACTGGCAATTGTGGTCATTCATCCTGAGCTGCAGTTCTAAGTCTTTCACCTCAAGCTGTCGTCACCACCAGTATCACCTCAACTGAGCTCCCCTGAGAAGGGATTGCAGCCTTCACACAACTCGTGGGAGGGAACAGATGATAGAAACAGCATGTCTACAATCTCCCAAAGTGAGGTTCTCTGCAGTTTTACTCTTGCCCATGATTCTGCAAGTCTGAGAAGGATATCAGTGCAGCTGCCTCTCTTACACACACTCACCCAAGCATAAATAATTTTATATAGCAATAGATGGACTCTTATGAAGTGCACATGGCTTGCACATAAAGGAAAGACAGGTACAGGCCATCTGCTCATGGGAAAAGAGAGGCAGCTTTCTGCACACACTCCTGGCACGTATGGTCCAAAAGGGGCAGACAGAGGTGAGGAAAAGGGAAGACAACTTGAACACACATGAGCTAGAAGGGGAACAGCTCCACCATTTCAAGAGGTACATCATATCTCTGTGACAGGGATATCTTCTTATTCTGCCTAGCGTGATCCTAACACCTGGCTCTTTGAATGACAATTAAAAGTAAATCACTCATTCTATCAATCCACTTTTTTCCAGCTCAAATCAAGAAGCTAAAGGTAGGTAGATTTAATGGCAGTAAGAGCAAACACACATCAAGATATCCCTAAAGGTTTCTTTCAGCAGCGCAAACTTTAAATCAAAACATTAATGAATACGAAGCAAAGAATGATTTGGCTGTCTGATTTTAGGTCTTTCCACAGAGACTAAGTGAATGACACCACCTTCTACACTAAGCCAGAAGGCTGTTAACGTCTTCCTAAAAATCAGATGTTGTAGCCCACATTGCCTCAGCTGAAGAATCTGCAGCCTGAACACTATTGATCTTCCCATGAAACAGTCAATAGATGAAACTTGTCATAAGAAGCGACTTGCCGGAATTCTGTATTTTCAAAACACTAATTGGTCGGTGCTCCTTCCTTCTATGCCGTTATTAAAAGTTTAGAAAAGCATAGTCTATACGCTTTTCCAGATTTAGTTTGAAAATATCAAATGAGAACTTTCCTTAAGGAAACCAATATTATAGTCAGGGCTAAATTCTCCACTGCTGTGATGACAACTAGTGGTTTTGCTCTAGAGATACACTGATGTTGATCAGAACATAGTCGTACATTGCTACAATGCCTTTGGCTAGAAACTTCTCAGGCTAGAACGTTGTCTGAATCTCCTCACACCTCCAACCACCCAAGCAAAACATCCCCAGCTTCTAATAAAAGAGACCTCTAGAAAGGCAGGTTGGCACCATGCAGAAACATGCTGCACTGTAGAGGAGAAAAGGTCAGCAACATGATGTTGTATGCAAACAGGATGTTGATTAAAAGTTTGCTATAAATATCATCTCAAGTGGAAAGGAGAGAAAAGCAAATTTCATCTGAACACAGAAAAAAGTCAAATTAGGAAACAGTCCACAGAAACAAAAGGTCCAAACAAGTTATATATATTTATTTATATAGAAACAAAAGATATCAATAAATTTTGTCTCTAGATATATATTGCTTAACAGCAACAATAATTCACAAAGACTGGAATGACAGAAAAGGCTTTTGTTCCTTTTTAAACTGCCAAGCTCCCCTTTCTACCCTTAATCTATTTTAAGGCTCATTTCCCCACATTTCCCAGATAAAATTAATCAGCACTACCAGAGACAATTAGGACATCCTGCTCCCTTGACCACTAACCAATCCCTGCTCTCTCCTGATCCTGTATCAATATTTGTGATGTTTATATGCCCTCTGGGATATGGATTGTAAGCACCAAGCTCATTTAGATTAGGTCTTATTATCACTACTGTTCTCTGGTTCTGTGGATGAAGATCCACCACAGAAGACTCTCCTAACCCCAACAAGTTACTAATGCACTGCTGTCTTATTCACATCCTCTCTCTGATTAGATGGAGCAGCTAAATAACATGAGAGTTCTTTCAGCCTTTGTGCACTGCATCTAGATTAAGAGCAAATCAATATGAGATGATTAATTACACACTCAGCTATTATAACAACAATAAGATTTTTTAGTTCCTACTGCTATCAAAGTGCAGCGTCTGTCATTTAGCTTCTATTTAACTATCCTCCTCCCTCCCCCAAGACAGAATGATCTATTTTTGTTAGCAAGAAAAGCAGAAGATAAACATGCACATCCAGATCATTTAACTATGATTTGCCAAGTCACTTTTTTGCATTTTAAATCAAGGAGCGATTTTTTTTTTTTTAAATAGTGTCACATAGCCTCACTACCCAGCAACATCCAGTTTTATAGTTTCTTCCACTGACTGACATCTGCAGGCACTAAGTGGCTTCTGCAGGATCAGGTAAGGCATCAAGTAAAGTACAGACCCACAGGATGGCAAATATAGTATCACCACTTTAGCATACAACTCTGATAACCTTCAAATACCTTTCTTCATTCATATTCAGGGAAGTGTGCACATTACTTTAGACTGTATCCAAAATAGTTGATTATCCCAGAATATAGCTACTTTGGCATGAGTCTTATTGTAAGCAAAGAAAATTCACTACCAAAATAATAGTACAATAATTGCAGTGACTACCTGATATTAGCATCTTCAGTCCATTATGTTCTTTATTGTTAGATGCCTTCTGCGCACCTCCACAGATTTCTACACTGAGGTTATTTTTAAACAAGTGACTTAAAGAACAGCATCCAGGAGAGTGTCAGCATCACTGCCAGCAAGCAGGCCTGCCAAGCCTCACACAGCACCAACAAACCCTTCTAGCATGCAGACTGCTTTACAGACAATTTAAGGACCTTTGTCCCAAGGACCCAACTCTAACATAATTGGAAAACCATATGGGAGGTCACATATGAGGAGGCTAAGAAATAGTTTGCATGTACTCATCGTTAAGACAAAGCAAATAATTGTCCAGAAGTCAGACAAAACCGAGCATTAAAAAAATGTGAAAATAGAAGAGGAAGCATCAAGTAGCAGCAGTCGTCTCCAGATGAAATTTCACATTAACTACACCCATCTCTATCATTCCACCGCAGAAGAGTGAATAATAAAAGCCACCCCAGTAAATCTGCCAGGTACACACACTTAAGCTTCTTTTGGCAAGAAGGCACAAGAGGACCTGATGCTAAGATATTAAAATAAAAATCACTGAAAAATGTCATACCACTTGTGTTAGAAGGTAGTGAAATCCTCAGTTACAGTTTGGCAACCAGTATCTAGGAATCGTTCACTGCTTTTGTGGTGGATGTCAGATTTTAACAGTTTAGAGCCAAAACCTCTCTTCTTGAAAGCTTACAAGTAAAGTAACATGTAACACATGCAAGAAAAGTCCCTACATGCCAATGTTTTAAGTGTTAAAATATTCCAAGTCTTTTACTCCCCTATAAATCCTTAGCTTGATACCACTGATGCAAGTGCCATTTTATTTTTTTTTTTTAACCATTAAAGGATTTTGGTAGAGCTAAATATTTTATGAATTCTAGCCACAAAAAAAACATGGCAACTAACAAGCATGCATTAGTCGATTAGTGTTCAGTGGTAAACAGGGGGGAACCCTCACCAAACATTTGTTTCTTTCAGATTAGAAACTTACACTGAGATTCTAAATAACCCACAGATTCCTGGTGTTACTTTACAGACAAAAAAAGATGGACAGGCCTTGCCCCATGAAGAATACAAGTATAAGATAAGTTCATGCAACTGTATTTTTCACCATTGATGATGCATCTGTCAGGCAGGGAGAGCACTAGCCATTACAAATGTAAGGATAACCACTGAAGAGTATTGTAAGGGTTGAGGAGTATGGAAGCTCATTTCCTACACAGGAATATTCTCACCTGAAAAGACTAGGCCCAAAATAAGTGTTTCATAATTTGAGATATCTGGGTTTTTTTGTTATAAAACAATACAAAGCACCTTATAAAGCCTCCTTCTCAGGCATAGCCAGAGTTATTATTATGATATATTTTCATTATTGAATTAATTTGTGTAGATAAAAACACAGTCTGGGCATGGTGTTCTCTACTAAGCAACAATTGGAACCAAGTTCTGCTCTGACTTACAATGGGAAGGCAGTATGGTGTTTCTACTAAAGAATACAAAACAAGAACATCAGCACTCCAACTTAACATTCCTCTTTTCACACACATGAGATCAACTATTCATCCATAGGTCAAAGGCACTGTGAGAAATACAACTAAATGTGCAGCTCAGTTTGTGTACGCATTATAACTGAAAGCATACGTCTGCTTACAAAAGGCAAAAATCTCAAGTTTACCTCAGGAACAATTAATGACTAGTTTTAAACCAAGACCAGCATGGAATCCAAAGTATAAAAACAAGACTACATATGTTCAGTACACAATTTTAAAATGCTTTAATTTAGCAGTAATGAAAGGAAATTTCTTTCTCCTCAGAAATAAATTAAAAGCAATAGATTTTAGACAGAACATAAGCAATATCAGGCTTGAATTTCAGAAGGAGGAAATCTATTAACTGTGTTCAAAGAGAGAAGGTATTTAATTGGTGAATAACACGAGTCTGCAATATGGTCTGTTAACTCCGAGAGCCAACGTGTCGCTTCCATCAAAGGAGGTTCTGCTGATGAGTCATCCAAAGACTAGGTTTTATGTCACCAGATAATCTTACCCTTCCTCACCAGCAGGTTTCTTCCAATTTATTAAAAATATTCCATGTTCTCCATCATATCTAGATCATGGCATGCCTAGAACTACAATAAATAAGCAGCACTGGATATAAACAATGCAGAAGAAAGAAGTCAAAGCAAAAAGCAGGTAGTTTTTCTAGAAATCAGAAATACTGCACACAGTACATGCCCATAATAAATGTATGCATAACTAACTAAACTATATCAACATTTCATGATGAAGCACAATGAAACCTAAAGAAACACTGACAAGTTCTCCCCTCTTAGGCTACATTTTTGAAGAGTAACTTAAGAAGCCAAATCCCATTAAAAGTGAATGGGAGCAGGGGCTTACCTACCTTAAACTTGCAGATTTAAGACTCATACAGTACATATAAGCTATTGTTATTATGGGTGGCAAATTTCTAAACCTCTTGCAGGTACATTATGTGATGTCTCTGATATGAAAACAGATATTTATAAAACTGGAAAATATCTTACAGTCAATCACAAGATCAAGTTCATCTTTGATAAATACAGCAACTTCAGGCTATCACATTTTATGACCATGTATTGTCATAGTCTTATGGCTATTTCAGAGTTTGGGAGGAAGTCTTGATCTCATTTTTCTCCTGAAGAGCAAGAAAACATGTCATAATCAGGAAAAGAACTATAGCATGATGACACTCATTCATTATCTTTACCTATCCTGCCAATGAATAACTGGGGGAGGAAAAAAAAAAAAAGAGCCCTTTACCATCTGTTTAAAGACTAAATTTGAAATTAATTTTCCTCTAGAAACCCTGAAACAAAGGCTTAATTGCAAACTCTTGAAAAATGTGATTCTGTATCATAATGCTGACCAGCAGGAGCTCTATCTGGTGGCAAGATACTGTAGTGCACAGACTAGAATGACTTTTTTGTTCAGCATGATGTTCACATTCAAAGATGAGAAACATCTCTATCTTCAACATTTATTTTTCTTTCCTAGCAACAACTACTGGATATTAAAGGATTGGGGGGGCGGGGAGTGCAGAACAGGACAACAGAACGAGACTGCCATAACTTTTATGCCACAGCATTTAAGCCATGCTTACTAAAATCACATTATCTAAACCTCAAAGGCTGGAGGTAGCTACTATTCAAGAATACTGAGGGTTTACTGCAACCTTACAGATTCTAGGCAGACAGGACTGGGAAAAAGTACTTGTGGTTTCAGATTTGTAAGATACAAATTTAAATACACCACAGTGGCAAATCAGGTCCTTTTTTCCACTAGAAAACCTGCAATCTTTTTGACTATCAAATCTGTGAAGTTATAATATCCCATTTGAAGAAACGGAAGGAGATTCTACTACATTACTCATTTCAGCTCCAAAAACCAAACATACTTCAAGCCCTTATTTAACACTAGGAATACACGCCTTTCTCACACCTGCAAATTGGCATCACTGGAGGTGAAAATACAGTGTATTGGCTAAACAGCCAATATACTGAGACAATTTCTCACCAAGAAATGATTATACAACCTACTTTTCACATCATTTGGACAGTATTATGACAAAACTCCAGGCTCCAAGTTTAAGCTGTATCACCATATACTTTATAGAAGCATTTTTTTGGCGTTACTTTGTTTTCTGCACTGCATTCAAACATATTCAAAATGACATGCAATTTGTTCCACTGTAGCAATCAAAATTCAGATGCATCCCTTCATATGGAAATGCTTCATACACCAGTAGTTTATTTTGAAATACATTCCAGTCCTCAAAAAAGTGGACTTCACCTTTTTAATTACACCTACTTGCCTGAAAAAAAATATTATTTATATTACATTGAAATATTGTCCACAACCACACTTGTTTGCAGCGAGACACAGTGCAACACTAGTCCTGTATCTCTGTAGCCCAATCACTGGTACAAGTTAAAGGACCAAGTTTGCTTGAATATTGCAAATGTAGATACCATCTGAATGCTAGATTTTGCTTTTGGGAATATGATTTATCTGGAGGAGCACAAGTAAGCCTAGAGTGCCCCATAGATTTGAAGAAGCTGGAAAACAGTTACTCAGCCAAGAATCCAGCTCTAAATCCAGGTGTTCCTTGGAATGTGACCAAATTTACTTGCTTATGGATAGAGTAAAAATATGCAGCTGCAACATTTGAGCAGTCGGAAAACCTAAAGAAAATAGTTTTATCGCAAGATTGTGATTGGATCCTTTAAAACCAAAACGGATCCTTTAGATGTCATCCTGGACCTGGAAAACCACAGAGCAAGTCAACGGGCTTAATGTTGGCAGGGACAAAGTTTATCTCGTGACTTTTTCAAAGAAGTCCTCACTCATGTGTCACTTGGGAAGAGAAGAATTCATTCTTGAGCCATGTCTTAGTCCTAACTATGAAAGGTAATATTTATTGCACAAATGGGGTTCCTAGAACATACCTCATAACCACTCCTGCCTTTTGCTCTGTCCTATATAGCTAACTATGAGCAAATATCTGTACTTCTAAAACTTGCAGTGGAATATTTCTCTAGGAGAGGATTTACCCCTTCTGACAGCAACTCAAGCGCTCTACTCTTAGTTCCTATTCCTGCACTGTGCCACAACTACCCCCAGCCTTCTGTGAAGCATGATCCTGAAAGTAAACTCAATGCCAGATAACCACACATCACATTTATTATGTCGTTATATACCCCAATTTTGAACTACAGAGCTCACTGCAAAGTGAGCTGCTAAAAAGGTGCTTTTTATGACGAGAGATAGTTAATTCCCCATTTCAAGGCCTAAATAGCATGTTTTTCAAAGAAAACTGCATATTTGTTCTCTGGTTGTTCCAGTGTTCTCTAAAGTTCTAATACAAGATCATCAAGGGCTAATTGTGTGGAAACGTAGTTGATGGAAATAGCTAGTCATCCTATAATCTGTTCTACATTAAGTCTCCTCAGGGGGCTTGGAAGCAGAACACCAACATCCACACAGATCCCTTGCATTTTTAGCTAGCAGCAAATACTCAAGTTAGCAGCAGAACAAAAACAATTATGAAGAATATCCTGTATATCCTCAGCCACATAAGACCTCAATCAAAACAACAACAGCAAATGCTAGAGAAGGAAGCACCCAGCATGGTATGTTCCAAGGGATACATTTGTTGTTCTTATGCCATTGACTGCAGATGACCAATGTCAAAAGAACAAAACAATTACTAAAAAGAGGCGATTCATGGAAAGTGTCCTTTTGGACATTTCACTGTTTCTTGGTGAAGGCTGGCAGGCTTATTCCTAAGGAGAAATGACTTCTTGTATTTCTGTTTACATCAAAGGTAAAGTCCCTAAACAGTGTAAAGTAAGTTTGGAGTAATACTTATACTTGCCCTAGCTCAGGAAAAGCAGTAAGAATTATAGTAATTGCAGGAATATGGCTCTTGGGAAAAGCACCCAAGGCTCTGCCACAGGTATGGCGGTTTGGGTGGGGTTTTTTGATTGCTGTTGGCTAACAGTGCACTGCTGCTCCCTGTGCCTCGAGCCCAATGGCAATATCCTCACATAGTTTCATTTCCAGAAGGAAATGTTTCCTATATTCTTTCAGTGACACTGTCTTTAAAAACATAAAAGCAAACAAAAATTGTTTGGATGCAATTTGCAGTTAACACCACCTCCAGCTTCAAAAGTGCAGAATTATAGTTATTACTGATATGTCAAATGCAAACAGATTAACATAGGTCAACAGTATTCCTCCTCATAGTAGAGAAATTGCTTATAAAGAGAACAAGAAGCATGCCTGAAAGAAACACAGAGCACTTTTAAAAATGAAAAATGCTTTACCAGAAAATAAACTTGACTTCTCTAAACATCGTGATGGATACTTAGTGCTCTAGCAAAAGGGAGTGATATAAACCACTTTAAAAGCACTTCTAGTAAATACATATTTACATGATATGGTGTAGAAAACCAATGAGCAATAGGCTTAGAAATGTCAATTTTGTGACAGAAGAAATAACTAAACTGAAACCAAATACAAGACAAATGAATTATAAAATGGTGGGATGAAGTTGATTAAGTCAAAAAAATAGGAAAAGCAAAGAGGTTAGAAATTAGGGTATACACAGACATCTGAAAAGGCTGTTGTCAGGTTGCTTTGGGGGAGGCAGGGCAGAAGGGACATTCCTTAAAAACGTAAGAGGAGCTTTGCAGAGAAAACGGTGCCCAACACAAAGCAGGGAGCCGTTTCCAGAAATTTTATTTTCTATTTCAATGAGCAAAAACTTTAACTGTAAAATTTTGTGCATGCTGTCAGCTATTCTACTTTAGAATTTGACCAGAAAACTACCTCTTGACAGAAACGTTACATTGCATTTACAACAAAGGACATTTGTTGCTCATGTCATGCGAAACACCTCATAGAAACTTCCTTCTGCATAAGTACCAGTACGTATACATGTGGACCTAACTCCTTTGTGTCTGCAAACGAGCTGTGCTTACAGCTGTGGATGGATGCTTTCCATCGCTCTCACCTCTGTCTGCTCGTGGTCCCTACTCCTCCTGACTGGATTTACATTTTATTACCCTGATTTTTCTATTACTTTTCTCCACCAGGTAAAGCTCACCGTAACCCCTCAGAAAGCATGGACCAGTGCAGCTGTACAAGGCTCAGCTCTGCCACCCGTCCGCTTTTTTAAATGAGAAGGAAGAAACAGACTCAGTGATGCCGATGCACTCTATGAAGCTCACTTCAGACCTCGAATCGAAATCAAGCAAGCCCGCCCACCTTCCCTCCGGGGCTGTAAGTCTCTCGAGTAACCATTCAAAAATAACTCCACGGATCAGAAACCTACGCTGCGGGGGGGGAACTTGGGTAAGTTAAAGGCGCACCCAGCTAAACTTTCTTTGTCGCAGAGTTGAACCGCGATGAACACCGAGCTGATTTCAGCGGGGGAACTCCGCTAGGACCCCAGGGCCCCGGCCCCACGAGAGACAAAGGCAGCGCGCCCGGGCGGTGCTGCGAGCCCCCCGG
>NW_008795378.1:956502-974157 GCF_000699145.1 Aptenodytes forsteri | reverse complement strand
GCGTACTTACAGCCTCGCCTCTCCTCCTCTGCAATGTCTCTTCGGTTCCCCTCCCTTAAAGGGACTTTCCTCCTGGTCCAAATTCCTGTTGGGCACAATACAGAGAGGTGGAGATAAGGAGGGATTTGTTTTCACTGAATAATATACGAAGTTACATGCAACCTCATGTTCATGACGGTTACCGGTTCTCGGAGGAGAGCTGACCACCCCCTGCTCACCCGCCCTTCTCCAGGATGCCAAGCCGTTTCTGCTTTTCTGTGAGAGGTGTATCTTGGCTTCTCTTTCTTCCTCTGGTCCTTCTTTGTTCTGTGCATGACGTCCATTGCAATCACATCTGAGCACTTCAAAGAGGTAACCGTGAAAATAAATGCATTTAACATCATGAGGGAGGGATAACACACTACTGCTGAGAGTTAGTGACAGCAGGAATGTGAAGCTGGGAACTGAGGAGTGGTTTCTTAAATCCCAGAGTTATACGCTATTCTCTAGACCATCCATCCTCTCCTCTTTACAATCTCTCCAGCCCTTTACTGCTGTCAGAAGGCAACTCTTTCCCCTTTACTGGCAAGAGAAGGGAGATCAACTGACCTGGAAAGGGAACTGTGCATAGTAGTAAATAAAAAATGGGAAAAACACACCTTAAGCATTTTATGATCTAATGTAGGACCCAGGGTCCATTACACCATGATTTTCCTATCTCTAGAGACCCGTGACTAACCAGCCACTGGGCTGTGAATAGCAGATGGGCCCTGAGCCAACCGATGCTGAAGACAACTGTGATTTCCTTCCACTCCAGTGGCATGGGCTTGGTCTCAAGTTGCTCCAAATTAGCTCCTATACGAGTTTGTGACAGAGAGAACTGCACGGGTACACTAACATCCTCATGGGTTAGGGGTCAGCCTCAGTTTTACAGTGCATTAATTTGTCTTCCTTTCAGCCCTGTAACAAGATACACTGGCTTCGCCTTTACGCACACTTTATAAGCACAGTTTCCTGTATGGTTTTTATTTTCCAAGGCCTTTGCTAAAGTAGGTAAACATTCACTAATCATAACAAGAAAACTGGTTTTATAGTGTTCATTGCTTTGAAGCTTGCATTGACATGATCCCCTTGAGATTTTACCAACTGATTTCTTTTTCATGGTAAAGAAAACATATAGCCCTTATCTGACCTTAGAGCAGATTAATTGTACCCTGAAATTTCCATTGAATGGCTAAGCCTTTCTTGCATCTGGAGTAGTTTTAACTCCGCAGGACCTTGTGTTGAGCTAATCTCATTACCTCCTGCAGAGCCCATAGTTTTCTAATAGTTTTATTTCTTAAACCCCAGAAAATCGTTCTTCATAAAATAATAGACCTTCATTATGTCAAGGCTGAGTGTTAATTATGTCCTGAGATGTCATCCCAACCTGGATTATTTTCAGGATCACATCATGGCAAAATAGCAAAGGATCTTATTACTCAGCTGTTTTTTCCAGGAGAGGTAAATTAGTCTTTAAAAAATATTTTAATTTTTCCATCTTAAGGAACTTAACAATAAACTGTTCAACATTATTTTTCAAACCTGTATGTGATCATTACAAATCATACACAACATTTATTACACCCAGTTATTAAGAATAATGGAACAGCAACATGCAAATTGGGAGGTACTGAAGTGCAAAGTATCTTACTCGGTGAAGGCCACTTAATAGATGAGACCTTTGCCTGGGGGCCACACAGCAAAATACAGCTGCAGCTGAATTCTGAAGAGGAAGCAGTGTAAAATCTCCTTGCAATCTGTGCAGAAAGCCTTGCAGGCCTCGCTTTAGCAACTATGACACTGACATTCTCCTGAACTGAAATGTAAACCCAGTCTGTGCAATGTGCCCTTCTTACAAATATTATCTAATGTTTTATCCTCAGCTGTGTTTTAATTGAGAATAGCCTGCAAAGCTGTTGGCTTTAATGGGACGATTCACATGAGTAAGAGTTGCAGGGAACCAGCATTGGTGAAAGCAGTTTCAAAAGCCTGCTGGGATAATTGATCCGACTGTGCCCAAGTCAGTTAAATCTTCAGACCTGACACAGATAACACAGAGGTAAAAGCAGACTCATTTATTCTAGTTCTTACAGTGGTAACAGTGGGCTATGTCAGGAAAAAAGGGTAGTGGATACAGCATTAGTGACTTCTTTATATTCTACATCCCTGCCATGACCAACCAGACACATGCCTACTGTCATGAAACTTATTTGCTATACAATTGTGAGTCTTTGATCTTGATACCTACAAACCACATCATGGCCATCACCAAACCAAGCACTGAACATGTTGAGAAAAGAGTTCCCTTCCTGATTGGTGAAAGGAGTAAATTAAATTGCACCTTGCTCTGCTAAACCAGCTTTTGAACTGAGCAGCTAAAGTACCGATTCCCCTTGGTGGCTTTGTGCAGGTGAGCTATAATCTAATCCAATTGTATAGAATACAAATGGTCAGAAAAGAACAGCTCATGCCCCCCATGTAGTACTGAAGGACTTTCTATGGGATGGAAAATACATAATTTTCATTATTCTCCTTTCTTGTTGATTAGAAAATTGTTCTGACAGAATCCAGTGCAATCCAAATACAGCACATTGCTTACAACGCTGTCCAGGCCATGAATTCTGTAGAAAAGTTGTTATATCTCATGAAGTCCCATCCTATCCTCTCCATTTTAAAGCATATTTCCCTCCCCATTAATGTTTTAATTTTCATTTATGATTTTGTCCTCCTACAAAGATGTCATGAAAGTTGTTGTGTATCCCCAAGCATGAATGAGTGTGCCCACAACTTTGAGTCAGTAGCATACCACCCTTTTCTATTTTCATTTTTCTGTCTAATCCTCAATATCTCCATTTCCAGTCTTTTTAAATCGTAGTTAGTTACAGGATTTAACATTCCCTTCTGATAGAAAGAAATTTTCGTGCAGAGATTGTAATTAGGAAGGCTGTGCTGTGTTCTGTTATTAGCAGGAATTGTGATTTTTGGAGTGGTGGGTTAATTGCTAATAACCATATGCAATGCTTCTCTCAAGATGTTTCCCATTACAGTAATTAACTTAGCAGCTGGGGTAACAGACATTTACCATTTGTCTTCACAGTATTCCTGATTTAGGATTGTTCCAAAAACCTATTTGGACTTCGTTTGTTCAATTCTCAGGTGTAAGATGAAAAAGAGGGATGCTGAGAAAGGGAGATTTGGAAAGAACAAGTTGCAGGGATAGTACCTGTTTTCAGATGTGAACTGCCTATCAGTGTATCCTCAGGAATTCTGAATTTTTCTTCACTAGTCTTAGTCTCTGACCATCATTTTCATCAGCACCAACTGGATGGAGAGCATGGCAGACCAGCCTGAATCAGAGAATGTTTTTAAAAATTTATTGATTACTCTGTCGCTCAAATTAATCTGATTAATCTTTAGCATTCTTGAGGATTTATTAATTGAAAAGTGTAGAATTTATTACTGCCTGCTCGTGTCCTTAACTTCAAAATCCCCATGGTTTCTGATTTTTTTTTCTTCATGTTTCATAGTCAGCTCTGCAGATATAAACATTTTTAGGTAATTACTTCCTTTCTATGTTGTCTCACTGGAGTTCCTTCCTCCACAATAAGCAGTAAAAGCTACACTAGAATTACAGTAATATTTTTAAGTATATGGCTAACGTGAAATTTAAGAAGAAAATAAAGTTGGTCTACAAAGCCAGACCACATGACAGAGCAATAGCAGTTCTGTTGATTTAATTCATCAACAGAATATATTGAAAGGATTAATTTTGCTTACAAGATAATTTTAAAGACTTTTAGGAACACGATGCTAGATTTATCCCTTTTTTAAGTTTGTTCTGGCCAAACAGAGTAAATCCTGTATGATACTGTATTAAAGAAGGTTTGTTAATACCCTTGAAGATGCAAAGCAGCACACCAAGGCCATTGGAAGCTTCCTCTGTTGCAATGAATTGGCACTGCTCCATTGCAATGAATGGGGGAATGCTAATTTACAGTAACTGAGGATCTAGCCCACGTTGTTAATCATAATTATGGACTTACTTCAGGAGGTACATTTTCTAAAGCAGTTGGTAAGACAAGAAAATTAAGTTCAAATTATTTTCTTCCACAGGAAGTAAAAGTAGTACATAAATAAATACTTGGTGTTGCACTAGATCTTTAAAACATACAATAGTTTTCTGGCAGTGCATCGTTCCCCGATATTTTTTCCTACAGCACATAATAGTAAGTTTCTGATAATAGTGCTCACAGACAGCTTTGATTATAACCACTTGTCAGGGAATGGATAACTAGGAAAATAACACCATATTCAACTGTAAAAAATGCTGCCTGGAATACATTAATACAGTGATAATTTCTGCTAATAGGAGCCTCCGAACCCCATCCATTAGCTCTCAATTGAAATTCCTGCTTCATCTCCATCTTTCTGAGCATTTCTGCCCTCTGACCCCTCTTCCATTACTTGGTAGCAACACGGCCATCCACAGAGATTAGCTGCCACAAAGGGCCAAACGCCTGCACAAAGCGTAATGACAAACTCGCTGTGTGTTTGAGCAAACCTGGCTGGGACTGGAAACTGGGACCCCCGCGGTGGCTCTGCCTGCAGCGGGCATCGCTTCCCAAGTGCCAGTACAGGCAATGCTGAGAGGCAGGGCACGTGCGGTTCAATAGGTTTGCCTTGTGTGGGAATTTACTGTCAACATCCTACTAATTCCCCAGTCACTTCCACCCTACCAATCCAACAGTCACCATACACTCTCCCATTTGCCCAGTATAACAGAAACTTAGATTTTCATTGATGTTGGGGGTTCATTCAGAGGAGAGGGCAGGCGGGGTTGGAAGGGAAGGAAAGTAAAAAGGGTCTGAACAATTTGACCCCATAGCAGTCTCTCTAAAAGGGAAAAAATGTTCAAATAAAGTATTTCTTTTTGACAGAATAAGTGGAAACCCATTGATATTCAAGGCAGGAGTATATTTCTGTAGGGAGCTATTACATCTGATTGAGAAAATAAAATGTTACCCACATTCACAATTACTTATATACAGGCCACTGATCTCATTTCTTAGCTTTTCTCTTTAGCATTAGTTAACCAAAACCCTGGCAAGAACACGCTATTGACAATATAATCCTAAAGTTTTATGTTGGCAGGCAATAACAACTGGGAGTACTTTTATCTATTTCTGGATTTGGGATAATGACACTCCAATGAGTGGCTAATCTAGTGTACTTATGTACATTCAAATTAAAATCACACATTTGGGGCGGACTTGCATCTTCTCTGACCTACACAGGTGAGAGCCAGATGTAACTCAAATAAACTTAATCGAGCTATTCCAGCCTCATCTCAATACAAAGAAAAGAATTAGGATTTAGAAACTTCAGAGCAATCCACTATTTTGCAGAGCAGTGCAAATATTAAAAAATACTTTCTAGGAGGAAATAGGTTTTAATTTTTTAACAATTTTCTCAGTGATTTTCTTTTGGCCATGCTATTACCCTCCTGAAAATCTGCAAACAGCTGAACAAGCAACTCATTCAAAAACTCAGCAGAGTACCTGCATGCTTATCTGTTCACAGAAATCAAATTTGGGGTATTCGTGCTAGGAGTGTTTAAAGGCTCATCAAGTCAGGAAATGCAGAGAGCCCTTTGAGACTTAGCCAGCCAACCATAGGTAGACAACACAATCTGATTTTCAAATATTCTTGATCTGTCCAGAGGGTAGGAAATTTCAAAGAGTTATTCTCTAAGAAAAATGAAACAAATAAATGCAAAAAATATTAAAATATGTGATAAGAGAGGTCTATTTCACCTAATGAATTTTTCAGTTAGTTCATAGCATAGTTCAGTGAGTGTCAGGGCTATACTAAAGGGATGAACTCAACCACACAAAACAGGCAATAATAACACTGCAGCAACCGCTGCATGTAAAACTACAGTCTTAACTAGCACTAATACTTCAAGCGTTCTAATTTATCCTGCGGGGTAGGCAGCCCCCTAAAAACTTGGGGTTTAGATGTTAAAACCAGTAACTCTCATCTACATCACTGAAAATGCCGTTGCAAAATGTATCAAAGAAAAAAGTGCTCAGCAGTAGAATTCTCGTCAGGGTTTCCCCATCCCTTTGGAACTGCTCATGTATTTCAGATGTGAGCTGCTTGGAAAGCCTGTATTTTCTCCTTTGTCTAATACAGTGCTAAGCTCATCACTGGTACTTAAAATACTAAAATTCAAAGGAATAAATGCTTTGTTTGTTTGCTTCCAATTAGGAGCTAATGAAATCCCAGGAATACACTTTCAGGTAATTTGTCACAGAAGAACTGAAACGCAATAGCGTGTTTCTGTGTGTAAGTTTCCTCTCTGTCTGTTCTGCTGACACAACTACACCACACTTCATCCTCAGAAAGACATTAGAGCATTACTTTACTGTTTTTTCCTCTAAATTACCTGCCTGGCTACTGTCACCATTGATCTCTTAAGTCCTTGAATGAGTAATCAGTCAGACAGCTAATTAATGTAGTGGCTTGGAGGGAAAGAGGAAGGGAAGGATAAAATGAAAGAAGAGAGTTCTTTCCTTATTCTTCATGTTTTTATTGCCTTTGAAAGGTGCTGTATCCATAGCATAAAGGAGCATTTGTCTGGGCTTTTTTTCTTCCGAGGGACCTACTATAAACATATTTACCAACTATTAACAGAAACCAGGAGAATTTCATGGGAATGATGAAACTGAAATCTAAGCAAAAAAAAATTCTAAGATTTCATATTTATTTTTCCCCTGTTAACACTTACGGACTGCAGTATGTATTTTGAATGAGTAGAAACTGCAAGACCTGACCCATATTTTCAGATGTTTTTAGAACCAAAATAGATGTTTTAAAATTCAGATAACTTTGTCATGTTTTGATAGAAGTATTTTTCCCTCCTTCCCTCCTCCTGGGTTCCCTCCCCATAGACAAGAATGACTCGTGATCTACAAACCCAAAAATTTATCTGGATTTGTTTTTAACTAAAATGGGTCAAACTCAGGTGCCCAAACATATTGTTTAAACATCACCGCTCAGTTTGACTTTAGTCTGAGACCAAAGACATGAGGAAAGGGAATGCCTCATGCTAAAATGTATATTCCAAAAGTACTCATCAGGGTCCATGATTTAAAGAAAAAAAATCATATAGGCATATTTTTCCCTTATGGTGCTGAAGCACTTTGCTCCAGATCCTTCCCTAACTCCTAAACTTTTAGTAGGCTTTCATTTCAAAGGTCAAGTCTAGAAGATGATGCCTGCACACTGCAGTTGAGGATTTTTGCAAGCTTTCCCCCATACTTCCCTATCAAATGTTAGTAACCAAGTTATTTTAAAAGAATAAATGAACTATTGAGAAAGTTAGTAGTAGATAGAACCTGTTTTCCTAATCATGGATATTTGAGAATCATAGAGGATTCTCTTCTTTGTAGTAACTATGATACGTGAAAAGGTATTTAATTTCCTTTATTCTCAAGGAATCATACGTGCCCTGGAACAGCTCTTTTAATACATAGAGTTAACCTCATACTGCCATGCACATATATATATAGGTATTTATGTATTACAAGGCAGGATTTAAACACTCTTGTCTACAGGGAGCTGATGAACTGAAAATGGTTTAGTAAGCTTTCTTTTTAAATTCTTA
Source organism: Aptenodytes forsteri (assembly GCF_000699145.1). Taxonomy (NCBI): domain Eukaryota; kingdom Metazoa; phylum Chordata; class Aves; order Sphenisciformes; family Spheniscidae; genus Aptenodytes; species Aptenodytes forsteri. The sequence goes on along the minus strand of NW_008795378.1, from coordinate 966,467 downwards.
AGGGAGACAGATATTAGCATCAGCAGTATTTGTTGCTAAATGCAAATAAAATCACTCTGAGTATGGGAATTGCGCTGACCATGCTTCATGAAACAGCAAGCACAGGACTGCAGCAAGAAAGTGGCAATTAAATATTTCACACATGCCTGCATGTCTGTTTATCTACAGGTTAACGGGTTGTACCGTGATCATATCCAACAGCAACAAAATGGTGTTGGAATGAAATCCCCCAACTAATAATTTTGTGCCTATTATTAACTTGTGGAGAAATCCACATTGCTAAAAAGACTTAAAGGAAAAGTGTTTGAGAAGAATATAAAGTCAAAAAAGCAGTCTTCACTCCAACAAAATCAGCATTGAGTACTGCAAATCAAGCATGTTTTATTAATTCAAGTATCAAGACAATAATAAATTAAGAACCTAGATATATGGAGAAAAAAGGCAATGTAAGCAGTTACAGGCTTTCTGGACTGACCTTAAAATTTAAAAATCAAAAATATTTCTGAAGGTTACTATAACTAAAGATTAATGGAAATGGTATAAAATTCTAAAAAGTTTTTGAAGCGAAATCATGCCAAACTAACTCAATTTTTTTTTTTTTATAATTGACTTTTTAGATGCAAACTCTAATGTATACAGACTTCAGTGAAGCATTTCTTACATGTGGAAAATTATTAGTTTAACTTCAAGCATCTTACTGTACAATAAAAGCTAAGGAGGGTATAATGGTGAGTTGTGTTCAAAAGGGAATTGTTTAGTTATGGGAAGCTCACTAACGAATCTCTCCAGGATGAGTCTCAGGGAAAAAAGTAGTACTATCTCTGCACATGGCACAAATGATAGGCATAACCTCATGAAGTTTGCTGGTGAAAAGGTGAGAGGTGTTGAAGAGAATGAGAATATCATGCTGGAAAACCAAAATTACTTTGAGGCTGAAGTAAGACATGGATGAAATCTAAAACCACAAGAAGCTAGATGATACACTTGGGGACTAATAATAACAACAATCTTTGCTGTATTTGCCATGACACACAAAGAGAAGAAATGGAGTCACTCACATGATTCTGTAAGCCAGTGATGTGATAAGGCAGTAAAAAAAAAAAAAAAGGATTAGTATGTTCCTATAATATAGTGCTACATTAGCAATAAAGATACATTGCTCCTACTAGGAGGCCTTCTGAGATACCACATACAATTTTGATTATTCAGGAGTATGAAGAAAAGAATTCAACATGATGCAGGTATGGAGCAGGCCTATTAGGATGAACAGGAGACCAAGGCAGCCAGGAAACTAGAAAGAATTTGATCTGTTTAGACGAGCAAAAAAAAGGCTTGTTTAAACTAGCAGAATGAAGGTTGGGGCAGAAAGAGGGATTGTTATGTGACTGTTCTCTTAAAGCACATTATGAAAAGGGGGGTGGGACAGGATAAATATCAGGGACACGCAAGAATGTTGGCAAAGCTAAAAGACAATGCTGGCATAAGAACAAGCCAGTCCAAACTAGCCATACACACATATATAAGCAGGAAATTATGAGGGAGTTTTTAAGTGTTTAACGAGTGAGTGTCTGGACTAGCTTCCTAATACAAGCAATAGGAGAAAATAAAAAACTAGCTACATGGTGGAACTTTGTAAGTTCATTAAAAGAATCCTAAAACATGTTTTTATGTGATAACAGGGAACTGCATTTGGTCACCAGGCGGTGCCTTTCAATCCTACGTTCCTAGCTGGTTTTCAGCCTTTTAATTATGAATCCTATCACTATAACCATAGTGTGTTGCAGCCTCAGGTACAAGAATAACACATTGATCTTTTTCTAGTAACTCCCGCACTAACAATGGGGTTCTACCTCAAGTAACTATATGAAATAGCTTTGGAGGTTGCCAATTTAACTAACTTTCAGTGACTTCCAGCAACTAAGCCTTTTGCTCCTTAAAGTGGGAATAATCTTTTTTGTTTGAGTTTGGGTGCAACAGAATCCTGAACATCGCTTGGGGATCTTTAGCTTTATGCTAATATAAATAATAACCAAAATATGGCAAACTAACTCTGACATTATAGCACGCTATGATGTTTTCTCTTAGGAGAGAAATATATTTGTCTTTTAGATCACAGAAAAAACATCTAGAGGCTGAATAAAAGCAAAGGCCAGCTACAATTTCAAAATGCAAATTTGCATGCACCCATCTACCATGATAGCATGGGTAATTATACCGGTGGTGTCAAGGTAGTCCAGACCTGCTAGCTGAGTTTATTTGCAATGTTACTGACAATGGGAAATGATCGTTTTGTATAGTTTAGTTAGAACTAGAAAAATAATATGTGTCAACTTTCTTCTCAGTATAGCAGCACCTTCTTTTGTAACCATGTATTTACTGATAAGCCAGATCTACCAAGGTTAGCACTGCAGGGCTAACAGAAGAACAAGATAGGTTCTATATCTTTGTACACCATCAGCAAGTTGCCTCCTAAATTTTCTTCACAAGACCTTTATCTCCAGCAATGATGCATGCAGGAAAAAGACTGGAGATTGATCAGCAATTGCAAAATTGATTTTGTGGATCTAAACAATTGCAGAAGAACAAAATCTCACTCCTACTATGTCATGCCTTGCAACAGCATTTTTCCTACTTTTGTACTGAACTCATGGTAGGAAAATATGACAGAAACATTTAATTTCATTGCACTGATATGGTAGACAACATTCACTTAACATCAATTAGCTTGTATTATAGCTGATAATTTGGACCAGGGCAATATGCAATTGACATTCAGAGCTTGGTCTGGACATGATACGGCTAAAGGGGGATGCCTCTGCAGCTGTGTTGCTCCTCCCCTGCCATTTAACTATCTGTGTGTTGAACTAGGTAGTAGCCCCCCCAGGTCATCTGCTCCTGTTATTAGGAATTACAGCAATGTACTAAAATCTAGTTTGAAAAGCAGTTTCTCTTTGTATACTTTTTCTTATTATTCTCAGTGAAAATGGAATTTGCTTCCTGAACTGCTACGATGTATTTTGGCTGTTGCAGCATTACTGAGCTGGAATCTTCAAATTTATGGTGTTTTTTATGTTTGCTCTCTTTGAGCGTTGAGCACAGCAGTGATATATATTATTAACTGATAAACTATTCTGTCCATCTTAAGGCTTGTTTTCACTTACTTAAAAGTCAGTAAATGCAGCACAGGCACCGGAATTTGATAGCTTAGACATTAAAATTATATGGGACATTGGGTTTATTTTCTTGCCTTCAAAGCTTATAGGTGACCTATGAGTCATGGTCATCAGAAAGAAGTCATGAGAAGAGTTGTAAAGTTGTAAACAAATTAACTTTAGGTTGTTTAGCTCCTAAAGTAGAGTTGCAGCACCTAATCTTGCAGCAGAGAAGAAACAGATCCTCAGCATCACCAAGAAGGAAGCTATATAAATTATCCTATAGAAAAATACAAAAGACAAAGACATGTCCTAAATCTCACCTTCCTCTGGGCTTAAATACTGGCCTATGAAAAAATAACTATGTCCATTTGGAATTTGCAGTCTGGGATTATCCTGATCTTTACATCAAGTGATCACTAGATAAATCAGCAATCTTTAGAAGAGGGATCAAGACCAAGTTATCATGTTTTCAGCTCAGTGCCTCCTTCTGCTCCTCTTCCCCACGGCACTGCACTGAGGAGCCAGAGCCTGCTCAAAGCAGCTCCATCCATCTACATTCCTGTCTTGGCTTCTTCTTTCTCCCAGCATTTCTCCAGAAATCCCCAATTTCTCATCCCTATTTCTCCTTTGTCAGGTGCTTCCATAGAGGATGACTGGCAGAAGTACAGGAAACACTGAGGAAAAATCTCTTCTTTTCAACTACTGGGCAAGAATAGAGACCAGTATCCTCCAGCATAATTTCTAATGAAGATAGATACTGGCTCCATGTCTTCCGGAGAGGTTATCTCAGGTAGCAGTCTGCACAGAGGGATGTCAGCATGGGACAGGCAAAGCTGCTGAGCCCTGCTAAGACAGAGACAGTTCTGGACACAAGCTGAAACAGAATGTTAAGCAGTAGGGAAACATCACTGTCAAAAACATGGCCATTATGAGCTTTAGGCTTGCAATTCTCACTGTACTGCCAGGATTTAAGTACTTGTATTTCACCTCAATGTCCTAAGGCACTGGGGAGTTTTGTTTTAATTTCAAATATCCCTTTAAATTCTCCCTGCCTTGCTAAGGTGGCCTAAGGACAAATCCATTAATGCATGTGATATGCAGGTATATTTACATTACAGGAGTTATGTAAGCAGGTAGATCTCATCAATAATTAAAGACTTTGTGGGTAAAGTAAGATGTGACCATTTTCTTCTTCTAGCTTCTCAGGGTTTCTGTGCAAGTCATACAATCCATATGCTTTTCTTGTAAATAATTTTAAGGGACAATGTTTTAAAAGATGATGGTTCCAATCCTTCCATCTGCAGAAGGTTGTGTGAACTTCTCTCACAGAAACGAGCTAGAGGAATTACCAATGTAAAAGAAGAATTAGTCAGGGAAGGATCAAGCTCTCTAGTTCTATTTTGATGACAGTCTGTCAATAGTTTCTTTTGCTGAAAGGTTTCTTTCTATCTACAGCAATGACAAGAGGACAGTGGGCAAAGAGCTCTACTAGCTGTTCTTTAAGAATCAATCACACTTAAAAGCAATAGTCAGTATGACAGCAACTGTACAATGGACGAATAATTTTTTCACACAAATATCCTGATTTTCAGCGAAGAGAGATACTTTTAAAGAGATAGGAAATAAAATATCCGTTTCTCTAAAAATCAAGAAAATACTAAGCATGTATTACAAAAGACACTGAAACAAAAATGCTCAGGTCCTTAAGGGGTAAAACCCAACATACAAATTCAGTCCACCTGAACAAGAACATTAGATAATGATCAAGATTCACTCGAAGCACAATTTTAAAAGTGATATCAGGAAGTTCAAAATTCATGAAGCTGCACTCCTAGAAGGAAGCCACCATGGCTGTGTCAATTCTACTGTCAAACAGGGACTTTCCCTCATCCACAGTCTAACAAGCCTCTGATCCTCAGTATCTGATGAAAGATGTGAGCTGATCCAGCACAGAGCCATTGTCTTACACCAGATGAGAACCAACTGTGTTATGCCTCCGTATTATATCTAGATGCATCATAAAGATGTAATTGGCAATTAGAGCATCACATTAAATGGTATGTAGTGAGCTATTTAAATACTTCAGAAGCATGTATAACAGAAGAAAAAAAAATTTTATCAGGTAAAAGGCATATTCATGCATAAATAAGAAGGGGAAAATATGACAAATCAGCTTGTTCTATTGTATCACATTAACATTTCCATACATTCTTGGTAGTGTGGAAGAGCGAATGAAAGCCAGAGCAAAGAAAGGAACTGTGCTTGGAGAATTATTCCTTGTTGACACTGGGTAAGCTTATTGTGGCTCAACGGCAAGCATGAAAGCATGATCAAGACCAAAAGAAACTCTGGTTAACATGCCCCTACTTCTCTCTGAGGTGCAGGCTTTTTTGAGATGCTATATAGTTAAGGAACACTGTCACTTACTTTGAGAAAAAAATAGACAATAGATGTATGTTGGAGTTACAGACAGAATGACTTTGTAAATGTGGACAGCAGACTGTACTCTGTCTTTTCATGCTGTCATGTTTCTTTGTTGATGTCTCTGTTTTAAGATGTTTGCTCTATGCATCACCAATTGTCTTTTGTTTTCTCACAGCAGGGAAGGCTCAGTTAATCCATATGTCACGACAAAATATTCAGGCTTCTCATTGACAGGAACCAAGCATGACAGCAATCTATTGAAAAGGTGTTTTGGACTATCATTTCTTCCAAGCTAATTTATTGACTGGATGGCTTTCAGAAATAATAGGTCTCTTTCCCAAGATAATGAGCTGAGATGTGACTCATGAAGTCCATGTGAGCACACAGACAGACTAATTATGAGAAATAAACTAATAATAAACTATCAGTCTCTAGAAATCAGTATCTGTTGTGATATACCAGCCTAAACTTCAGAGAACATGAATGTTTCCACCCGTTCCCTACTGCAATGATTTTGTTTTATTAGCTGTAGATATGTAAAACAAATTTCTTACTATTAGGCCTTAGACAGATCAGGATGCTAAGAAAGTATCTGATCTTTGGAGGGGGGGATGACAGTTTTGCTGAGTAAATGCCAGTTCTAGCATGTGGTTATATGGGGCAAATGCTATCCCACTAATATTTTGTTAGGGTTCCAGAATCCACAGATTTGTAAATCAGAGCTGGCAAAGTGAAGCATCCATGAAAATAAAAGACCTTTAAGACACCCCATGGACCAATTTTTTTTTCCCCCAGTATATTTCACTTTAAGTAGATATACCACAGTACAATTACATAAACAATGTATCTTTCCTGCAGCATTTGTGGAATAATTTTAACAACTTTTAACAAATAGTTTCTGTCACTCATTTTTCCATTTCAGGGACAGATGATGGGCAGGACACAGCCACATTTCGACTATAGAAAAGGCATATTAAAGAAATGTGGCATACTTAGGAAACATGAATTATTCTCACACAATGAAACTTTTTCTAACAAACAAAATGCCTATAATCTTATCTTCCAGAAAAAGGGACTATGTCCAACTTCTGTTGAAGCTGTAAGAAAGAATGTGACTACCTAATCCAGCCAATTTTTAACTCCCGAACTCCAGAAGAAATTTTCATACTGCAAAGAGCTTTTCTGGTGTGTTTACAACATAACAAAAAATGGGTACTCAAAAAAACCTTCACAATGTGTAAACCCAACAGCACTTTTTATGATTACTGACTACCTATGCTCACTGGAGTAATCAGCTATAAAAACAGTTGAACACTAGAAAATTCTGGGCCATTGTGTGTTTATGACTCTTTTAAGGCTAGCACTTTTAAGGCCGACCCTGAATCATCCTGACCTTTACTTAGCTGTTGAAACATCTATGCCTTATGTTACCAAGGAAAGAAATTGCTGCCTTAAAATGTTCTTGACCTTGTTCAGCACATCCCTTATGCCATAACTGACTTGCTTTTAGTTGCCAATAAAGCACAGTCAATGAGTTTAGAGATGACAAATGAAACTTGCAGAAGTTGCATTCCAGGAGCATTTATAATTTTGTCTAAGAATTAAGAGCTCCCTTCTAGCACTGTGAACTCCAGGCTGCTGTGGATGCTCTGTCTTTTGCTTATATTTCTATGAATTATTATGTGATTTCTACAAACACAGTTCAGCATATTGTACTTACATCAACACTTACTAATGCTTAGCAAAACTTTTGACAAATACGGTCTGTTCTGGGTATGTACAAACAGTGAAAATAATACGGAGCTACAGCATCATCATTATTTTCTAAGCCCTGTTTTCTCTTTAGCACAACAGATGTCCATTGAAAAGAAAAATATGTTTCCAATGCTTTTAAAATTACTAGGATTTTTCCTCCACAAACATTTCCTATAAAAGCTGTTCCTGAGAAAGGTGAGTGACCAAAAGCCCCGTTTGGAGCTGCCCTGGTGAGCCCCCATGTACACAGATTTCCACTTTCCTCTCCTTTTAGGGCCCTGAATAAGGCCTCCAGTTTGAGCAACTCACAGTAAATGTGGGACTGCGCAGTGGTAAAATGTCCATTCAGCAGAAATGAACACATGCATTTTTATTTGTGAAATAAAACCTGGACTTTAAGGGGTGAAATTCTGAGATATAAATAATCCCATGGTGCCACAGCAACTCTGTTACAATAGGTTTTAAACCAATTTGCCATAAATATTTGTGTACAAGCCAAAAAAGCTGTCCAAGTATACTAAATTGATACCTAGTAGGTCATTTCTAACTAGTGCAGGTCAGACAGTTACCCGTTGGTTTCAATTAAGCTTTGCAAAAACACCCTTGTGTCATGGTGTACCATGAAGAAAAATAATGAGGCAACATAAACCAAAGTGCTTCACTTACAGTGCAGACTTTGGGCTGTGTGAAATCAAGTTTGCACTGAAAATAAGCAACTCGCCAGCACACTGAGAACAGTAGATCAATGAAAAGCAGGATGAAGAGCCAGGGTGGAAGGAAGAAGGGAATTAGAAAGTTTTGTAAGACCCCAGTTTCCATCAGCTGGGTACAAGGATTGTATGACTTGTTTCCACTGAAACTCTACAGATTGTATCAAGGTAATAAACATAGGCTATTATCATCTCATTTGGCACTTCTTTAGCATGTTCATCCTGCAGATCTCAAAACCCTTTACAAACCTCTGGCAAAGGGTGCCTTAAAGTTCTGGAAAAGTTTTCCTGAATGTTATCAAACCCTTTACAGGCAAAGGGCAAAGGGTGCCTTAAAGTTCTGGAAAAGTTTTCCTGAATGCAATTTACAGACAGAAAGAAAAAAAAAAAATCAATAAAAAATCATAGCAGTCAAATATTTTTCCATTTATTAAACATCTAGGAAAAAAAAAATCAATAAAAAATCATAGCAGTCAAATATTTTTTCCATTTATTAACATCTAGGGATATCCACTGAGGCAAAATCAGTTGTGAAAAAAACATACAGTGAGAGATTAACTTTTTATAGTGTAAATAAACAACACATGAGAAGCAGCAAATGACCATCCCTAATTCACAGGGGAGAAAAAGGCAATATGTAACATGTCCAAAGTCAAGCAGAAGCAGAGATAGGACATAGTTATCTTGAGGCCCGTGCCAGTGCCCTAAGCACAAGTATAGTACGATATAATGCTCTCTCTTTTTTTAAGATAGTAAAGGACATGTAACTCATACATGGAAGTGTATCAGCTGATGGAAAGTTTAGATGAACATTAACATACAGTTACAGTTTCTTATTTAGTGACAGAGTGAACATCTTTGAACTCTATGATGAAATCTCCACCAATTGGGGAAGGATTCTTTTTTCTATTTCCTGTTCACCATTCTTTTTTGGCTCTGAAATAAAACTGAGACACATATGGACAGGTAGCCCCAACTAACTTTTATTTCTCTTGGACAGAATCTACTCTCAAATGAAGTGGAAGTGTGTCAATATAGTATTTACTACGTTGCGGAGGATGAAATGCTGTTGCTCCAAGTAGCTAACCTCTTCAGTCAAACTGCCCATGTAAAATGGCAGAACCTGCCCAAGGCTGATAATTAAAAGATTGTAATGAACAAAAATCCTGTTTTATTGACATGCGTACCAAATGGTCACACTCCAAAGACAGTACGCCTTGGTGACAGCACACTGACTAATTCACCTCCAAACCCACAAGACAGCTCAAGCCAGTAGAAACCAGATGTACTTTTTAAACTAGAATTTTTACTGAGGCTGTTAGAAACGGATCAGAGCAGCACAGAATAGAAGCAGTAACATATTACAGCATCTTGCAGATTCTTTTCCAAGAGCTGAAAATGTTCCTCATACACTTGGAACTATGCAGTGCAGTAGGTGTGAGGAGAGAGGAACAGAAAACCACCACCACCAAGGAGCTGTCCTACAGGGCAGATACAACCCACCTAGTGAGCAGAATCCGTTCGGCTCTAGCTCTGTAAGAAACTGTGGCACGTGAGAGAGCGCGGAAGCCAGGGATGGGTTGATGAGAGCAACTGGCTTTCCACAAAGGTGTCACGGAATATGAAGGGTGGATGGGTTGAAAGATCCTCTCACGAAGACCCTTCAGACCTCAGAGGAGATTTTTTCATGACCCAGCACTTTCGTGTATCCCCATGAAAGAAATATGCTGCCTTAGGGAACTCTGTAACCAGGATTTTTTTTTTCAGGAAGTTTGAATATTTGGGGTTCAGTTCCATCTCCGTAGTTAGCTTCTGGAGAACTTTTCATTTCATTAAGTCTGAAATCTAAACCGAAGCGGTTTTGCTTCCACAGGACTTAGTTTTGCCACACAAAAGGGAGACGAAGACGACCCCGAGGCCC
>NW_008795378.1:941385-956353 GCF_000699145.1 Aptenodytes forsteri | reverse complement strand
GACGCCGCCAGCCCGCAGCCTCTCCTGCAGCAGGGGCCCTGAGCGGCCGCGGGACAGCCCGGCGCGGGAGGGGCCTCGGAAGCTCATCTGCCCCAACCTTGCCTTTTTCCCTCTGAACCGGATTTTGTGATAGAAGGACATCTGTGTTTGTTACTCCCGTGTCTTCTGTATCCCACAGGAACAGTATACAAGGTCCCTGGGCCCGAGTGAAGGTTCGAAGTGCCGTTCAACAGCCAGTTGAACACTGATAAAACACTGTTTTATCAGTGTTTTCAGAACTACGCCTGCTTGACCCTTAGGATTGTATTCCTTACAGCAGTAATCTAAAGCAGAACACATGCTGTTGCTGTTGAGGAATCACAGAGGGTAAATAGAACAGAAATTTAAAGAAGTCACAGTTAAAGATCATTGAACAAGGAGAGAAGAAAGGAGAGGAAGGACGAATCTCAAACTGGTTCCCAGCTCGGGTGCCTGAATGGCAGCAAACAATTACTGTCAAAAACCTTGTGTCAGAGAGAAGTGCCAGATGGATCAGAGTAGTTTCTTTTGTAGTGACCAGGGATGCTCTGCTTTTGCCGAGAAGTTCACGTCAGTGCCATCCATATGCTGTAATGGATAAACACAATGTAAAAATGGACATTGGAACCACACCTGAGTAGTTTTCAGAGCAACCAACCCATCACGACAGCGCACGTACCTATAGAAAGCAGAACTGTACTGTGCTGTTTGAGAGCCAGAACATTTCAGCGTTTTACCACCAGGCTGTACTTGTAGGAAATATTTCTGTCACTATATGTTCTCATTACAAGGTGTTAAAATTGGCTAACAAATATACTGCTCCTTTTTAATGTATAACATGACTGTACTTCAGTCAGTTTCATGAAAAAGTAAAACAATTTCTCATCGGCACAAAATAATTGGTGCAGTTGATATGCATACAGAGGCTTCCATATCACCGCCACATCTTGAAACATGAAACCATATTTCATCAAAAACCCCCAAAAAGGATTATGTACTCACTTCATAGCAGTTACTATTCAGCACCTGAGAGGTTACTAAGAACCCAAGAAGGATTTGTTGGATTTCTTTCTGCAAATACCGCTGCAAATATACTTGAGTCATTTACTTTTGTGGTGCTTATTGTCATGAAAAGATGAAGTTTCAAGTCACGCACCTCTCAATCCAAATGGAGATTCCTAAAAAAGCTTGGATAAGCTTCTTGCTGATGAATATGCATCAGAAACATATAATATGGCATAACATAGGTGGTCTTTGTCCAGAAGGTAGCTGCGTTCTAGAAGGAACATAGAAAATAAGACACACCAGGGAACTTGGAGTAAGGATTCTTTTAGTGTGTTTTCCTCCTTTTAGAAAGCTTACTAATGAGCTGGGTATCATCAATTACACTGTTTGCCTCTCCGTCTCTCCCATCATCCTCTTCTTTTCAGTTGTATCAGCATTATTGGCCTTTACTAAATGGGCTCTAGTGATGGAGATAAACTAGCTAAAAGCTCTTTACTGCACATTTATCATGTCCAAAATGAAGTGGTCATACCCTGTATTTTGTAATCCCTTTTCCAATTTCGGTTCAACATCAGGGTCCTGATCTCAGGGGTCAATATGGCCTCAAAGTAAAGTCCACATAAACTTCAAGGCAGAAGGTATTTATAAGATATTGGGCAGAGAAGAAGTATAACCAAAGTACAACATAAAAAAAAATTTTTTTCCAGACTCAATCTTTAGGTGCAAAGGAAAAGAACTTAAATTGTCAGGAGCACATTCCTAATTGGTTGTTTCAGTAAAAGCAGCTTATTATTTGAAGTGAGAAACTCTCCCACAGCCTACAAAAACTGGAGATTTACAGTACGATCCTCATCTGGCTTGGGATGACATCAAGACTTTTCAACATGGTATCCAAAACAGTCAGAAGCCCAGTGATTAGGATATTAACGTAGTGTGCAGAAGCCATGGCTGAATTCCTCCTTTCCCTGATTCAGAGAAGACTGTAACGTCCATCTGCCATCTCTCAAGTAAGTTTTATCTGTACACTGCCTTGCTGAGGACTCTGACAAGACTTATCCCTCCATCTCAGAAAAGAGCTTTGACAAAAAGGGTATTCTTTTTTCGCGTAGGAGATCTTTATGTTAAAAGCAGCTCAGATAACAAAGGCCTGACTATTTGTGATTGAGCGTAGAGGCTCATTTACTTTGCTGTTTTTAAAGGCAGGATCCCAGTCAATGTTTCTTGTAGTCAAGGAGAATTTGAGTTTAAAGGAATTTAAGTTGTGTCCCAACAAAGCACTACGGCACGGAAACAGGATAGAAAGCTTGGATGCATGTTCTGGATCTGTTTCATAAATAGAGAGTTTGGGGCCCATGCAGTACTAAAAAGATTTCCAGTGATTTCAAGACCTATGACCAGATCTCTTGGGTGAAGTTTCCTATTATATAGGAGTGCTCTACATATGCTTAATTGCACAATTTCCTTTGTAAGTGAAAAAAAACCCCAACTATTATCATTAGCCCGTGGCTTTGCAGTCTTGGCATAATACCTGGGTAAGAACCAACCAATTGGAACACGCTCTGCAGTTTTTAACATGTTTGCAGACAGAAATTGTGACTAGTGGTAACAGCTTTGGCACCTTGAATAGTGTTTATTATCACCAGGAGAAATCCTGTACTGACTCAAAATATTGGGCATATGCCACTTACAGGTTTATCATCAGAGGATACTCTACATGTGCCTTTTAGAAGGCAAATGATATCTATGTGCTTGCTTCTTTACTGCTTCTCATTTAACTGAGTTCCATTTCTTGCACACTTTTCATTTTCTTCACGTGCTAAACCAGAAGCACCAACACCTTTCAGCTGTCTACACCAAGGAAGGAGTTTACTTAACTACGTTAATCAATTACTGTGAGAAAGAGGATGCTGGCACTTTGGGAAAAGAAGGGATGTTAGGGTTAGGCCAACGCAATGGAAGAGACAAGCTCCTTTGACCCTGTGGCAGCAGAAGGAGAGAGAGAGGTACTTTTGGGACAGTGAGAACTTAATAGATGATGCAGAGTGAGAAAACCCGTAATAGCCATAAAAGCAACTTGTCTATTGGAACCAGGAAATGTTAACGTTCCAGGCTAGCTTTTGAAGCAACTTCTTCTAGGTTTTCTCTGAGGATCTGAACTGAGAAGCCAGAGATGGAGGGGTGTTTAGGGCAGCCTACTCTCTTTCTGCAACAAGGTGTCTGTATGCCCAGTTGTGCTTTGGTCCCCCGACAGCACCCAGCATAACAACCTGGTGGATGCTGTAGCTTCCATACATGCACATGCAGGTCACCCAGAGCACTCTACCATCCCATAAAGTTTATAGGCCAATATCCACCAAGCAGGAATTTTGTGGGAGTACTAGCTTGCCTAAGGAGGTAGTTAATATGCCAAACATTAAGTTTAAACCAAATCCTGCTCTTCTGGGACAACTGTTTTCCCCAAGTGACATTATGGAGTGTCATCCAGCCTCTGCAAAACTTGAAGTTTTCAACTATGTGTTGCATCACATACAAATGAGCTAACATGATATATTTGCATGGTGTTAAAGTGAGTTGTAGAAAGTACATTGCTAGCAGTCTGAAGCTAGTTAAAGTCAGGGTCTTAGCTGTTCCCTTCAAATAAGGAAAGGAACCTGTTTTGCAACAAAATATCCTAGATACCATAATTCCCACTCAAAAAATGGAAATTTGTTTTCCATTTTAAAAAATTTACTTTGTTTCAGACCAGGCCATGTGCTTTTGATATTTATAGAGAAATATTGGCATATTTGGATATAGGTGATGTGTCCAACGAGGATGGATAATCCTGACTGATCCTGAAGCTTCACGTCTTCAGAAAATCATATAAAACCTACTTCTTGAACTAGTTTCAAAACTTGTCCTAAAACACATGAACAGAGCCCTAAAAGACGGTGTACGCTAACCTGAGGGAAAAAAAAGACAGATTCAGAAAGTTCGGTAAGTCCACTTTGAAACCGAGTATGTCTCCAAATACCATTGTGATAAATGCAGTAAACATTTCAGGTTTTTAGGATGAACAAATTGAAGTGGAGTATGAAACTTACAATGTGATCTAGTCTATGGGTACTATAATCTATTAACCAAACTTCATTTATGTGTCCCAAAACAGAGACAACCCTCTTTCCTCAAAATACCCTGCAAAAGCGAAAAAGTGAGAGTCTGACCTCAAAAGCTCTTCAACACTGTAACAGTAGATCAAGTGTATTTTAATTAGAAAAAGGTCCAGACTGCAGAATGCAGGTCTGGCTCTGGACCTAAACTGCTCCAAAATGCAGTCTGGCTGTCATATTTCAGCTGGGGCCTCTTACTTTTACTGTGGAAGAAAAGATGAAAAAATTCTCCACTGTAACATTGGTGTGAGTCCAAATTGACAATAAAATTACTAGAGTGTCTTGGGATTTACTCTGACAGGAAGTTTTATCCTGCATATCAGCATTAGTCATGCATTAGGTTATAAGTCAAGTCAAAACAAAGCAATCACATATTAAATTGTGAAGTCAAAAGAAAGTAAAAGTGAAATCTTGAGTATACTATATTCAATAATCAGATGTTGACTTTAATAGAACCAGTATGTCACCCAGAAAACTGTCTGTAGGAATTCAAGTCTTTGTTTTATATACATAATCCACATTACATAGTATGCTCCTCTTCTGAGAAGTGAAGACCTTAGGTAAATATATATGCATACTTGATTTGATTAGGAATTGCACTTTTAATCAACCATTCTTAAGGGTAGGAGGTCAGGAATTATTTTCCCTAACTGTAACCTTCAGATTTGGACATTTCTACTATCTGAAACTGGAGAAAAACATCAGCTTCCTAGCAGCATGTTTATTCTACAAGTACTGTATGAACTCAAAAGCCATGTTGCTTTGTTGCAGCAGCCTTTTCCATTCTTTGAGGCACTTTAGATAAAACAAGTTAATTTTAAGCAACCAGGAAGTTCACCTGAGTCACTGTAGAAAGCTCACCATAATAAAATACTATTTTACCAAAATTTGGCAAATTCATTCTCCTTATTGCTGGTATTTGAATGCTAAAATATCCAATAATGTATTTTGATTTCCAATTGTTTTGTTTATTTTACCCCTTGGAATAACACAGCTCTACTCCAGATGTACTTTAATCTTCCTTACTGCTTCTGCCAAATTTCTGTTTTCTGTTTTCCATTTGCTTAGTGCTCTCATCATGAGTAATATGTCTGTGTCACTTCCTCCCTATATGTTCAGGCTTTTTCTTGAATCATGCAATATATAAGAAGAAAAGCCAAAAGGAGAATGCAAGCTCTTTACAGTTGGTATTTTTAAATACAGGAACTTCTGTGGGGCTATTTGAAAAGGACATTCCTTTTGAAGAGTAGATAATAAACAACATGCTAGAAATAACACGCGTATACAACCAGTCTTACAAAATCTCATGTCCCAGCCCTCTAGCAGGTGAGCATAAGTGAGACTCCAAAAAGCACAAAATATCCAAAGAGAAACAACAGAGAATCAGGTTCCCAAGTGTACCTGATGCTGTGGGGATTTGGGATATTTGCTGAAACACCTGGATGTCACCAATGATCTGGGCCACTGGGTTGCTAGTATCTCTTCTGTCTCCCCTTCTCCTCCTCGAGGATTGGCCTGACTTATGGTAAATGCCACTTTGATTCCTACAGATGCAAGGATAACTGCCCCATGAATCAAAACCTCCTCTTTTCAGATCAAAGGCTGAATAGGTGGGGAGGAAGGGAGATCACTTTTGAGCCTGGAGACGACAGAGGCAAAGGAGTCCCAGGGGCAGCATAGAGGTAGGGAGCTCAGTCCATTCCTATTTGTTCTTCCTAGGACTATGTGAATTGCCACCCTCTTTTAAATCACAGGGCACCTTCTTGAGGGACCATCAGTTCCTCAGTCTGCTGGCAGTCACGTATTGTAGTTCTGAACTTGTCCCCTGGGGACAAGGTTATTTTACATTTAAAATAGACTCAGTGGAAAATAGTAAGAATATGTTCACAGGATACTAGGATATTCTACTATGAAACAGCAAGAGAAATCTAGGTAAGACAAGCACTGTCTTTGGTTTTCTGCCAGGATAGAAATGTATTCCAACTAAGAACTTCTGTAGCATTAAATGGTGCCATGGTACCAGGCAGCATGCTGGGGTATGATGATGACTGTACTCTAGCAATGTGATTCCACTTCAGAGGGTGTAATCAGGAGTAAAACCACCGATGCTGCTTAATGCCCTAATCCTGTTCACATTGCTGTTTTACTACCAGTTTTCTGTTACTTTTGCCTAAACAAATAGTTCCAACAGAAGCTTATCTTTGAAAATCTTGTGGTTTATTGTTTACTATGAAAAGTAATGGTAGCTTTTCCTGTGCTTCCAATATTTATAAAGTATTCTTCCATGTTATTAGACGCTAGTTGATACCACATTTCAGCCTTTTCCTCATGACTCGCTCTCTTCTACCCAGCCACCAATTAGCATGAAACTCTCAGGAATGTAATATCTGAGATTGCTGCCCTCTGATAAGTCTGCTTGAATCAGCAAATGAATTGCAAGGCTTTAAAGAGAACAACACACAAACACAACACCCTTGGCTGGCTACAGCATCATTTCCTAAGCAAACCAGATAAAATAAAAAAATATCAAACAAAAAAGTCATGCACTGAGCTGGCCTTCATGACTCTCAGAGGATGTTCATCGTCATGGCCAGAACACAAGAATGTCTGATAACATAGACGAGTAGGTTTTACTCTCAAGGCTCATTATTTATTATGCAGTATTCCATACAAAGGTTCTTAATAGCAGCCATAGCACTTCTTTATTCACAGTGTAAATGTGCTGTGTAAATGCTTGTAAAACTTTATGAGCTCCATTGCCTCAAAGCACTTACAATTCAGGAATGATTAATAAATCATGCATGTGCATCCTGTCTCATGTCTCTCCCTATCCCTAACCTTTCAGAGCAATACCCCAGTTAGTCTGTGTCGTATCACAGGCAAAGAGCTCCTCTACACTGACTGAGCAGTGTTGTTAGGGGGTTTTTTTGTTAGCTAACTCTAAAAGACACGAGTCCCATTGTAACGGAGCTGTATCAGAGATTTAATTAACTTCACTTTTTCCACCCACACATGGTCCACCAGCTGTTGCCTTCATCTCACACACTCCCTGCCTTGCTTATTGATGCTGCTGAGCACCCACACCCTCATCAAGTATTGCTTTATTTCACGGCCTGACCTCTATGAGACTTCTTCAGAGTGTAAAGCAGCAGCCTGGTTTCTACTCTGGAGAGCTCCCACTAGGTGGCACCGATTATCTGACAGTCTTCTCTCCATTCTGCATATGAATTTCCCTTGCCTTGCTCCAGGTCTTCTCTCCTTTTTTGCAAGCATTTCCAAACACTGAGCTCATCGGTTTTAATAACTGCAAAAACAAACAGCTCCTGGGATCTTTTTTCCTGTCCTTACAGTGCTGCACGGATCCAAGCCAAAAGACAAGCTATGCTTTTTCACAGGCAAAAAGATAAATTTCCAATGTAATTTCTACAGCTAGTTCAAGAACTTCACTGGTATAACCATTAACTGCCTCTTTAAGGAACATCTCCATATGAAAGGTCCTTAGTGGTTCCTTACTTTGTCATCCTCACTTATATGTGCATGCATAGTAAACCTAAACTCTGCAAGAATACCCGTTACCCCAGACAGACTGACGAGCGGGACAAACAAGGAAAGCTGTGAGGAAAACTGATGTGGCAGTGACTGAGAGCTGCTAGCAGGCATTTATCTCCTGGTGAATGGGAGGAGGAGGAGAGAGTGCTACACAAGACCCTTAGAAGGGAACTCAAACAGAAACTGAATCAGGCAAAATGTGGCTCAATGAGTTTTTGGTAGCAAACAAAAAACCCCCCTCTCTCAACAGGAAGGAGTCAAGAGTAATTCCTCACCAATAGGACTGAAGTAATTTTGGATATCTCAGACATAAAATATTCACAATGCACAAAGATGAATGATTTAAAACACAGTGAAGAGCCGTACTCGTATCAGTGAAATAGATAAAAGGTTTGCAAATCTGGAGACTGGGATCATCACATCTGTTAAGGTGTCCAGTCATGTGGATTGAGCCATCTGAACACCAGGACCATGTTAATCCTACAGCAGCTCACATGGTAAAGAAGAATTCTACTCAAATTCTTCAAGGCATTTGAGCTACCAGTAAGACAAATACTTGCACAAAAAGTAAACACTAACCAAAAAAAACAACCAAAAAACCCCACACACAATTAAGTCCTAAAGACTCGGAGAAAAAAATTGGGGAATTGCAGAATTTTCTGAAACTCAGCAGATGAATCAGATTTTCACTTAAATTAAGGACTTCTTTTCTTTAGCAAGAGCTCAGTGAGTTCCTAGATAGCCTTTTACAAATTGAGGCCTAGACACTGCAAACAAGTATGTATAAGTGCAACGACTCCTACTGAGTTCAACAGTGATACTTGAAACACAAAATGTTACAAATCTTTCAGAAGAGCTTAAGATTTTTCTGACAGGTCTTTCTCAAATCCAGCTATTTTCTCCACTCCTTTATACTCTTTTATGTTCCCAAACAAATGTGTAAAATTCCTTTGCACTGGAACTAATTTTATTTTGTAATGTAACAGTAAAGCACTTCCAGGACTAACAATTAGGACAGATAGTTATGCTTTGTGAAAGAAGCCTGCACACATTTTCCTGGTGTATAAGAGCAGCACAAAAGCTAGAAGTAAATAACTAAAATTAAAACAAAACTACAATCCAGGTATAACCCTGTAACTGACTGGAAAAACAGTTTCTATTTAGAATCATAGAATTGTTTAGGTTGGAAAAGACCTTTAAGATCATCAAGTCCAACCGTTAACCTAGCACTGCCAAGTCCATAACTAAACGATGTCCCTAAGCACCACATCTACATGTCTTTTAAATACCTCCAGGGATGGTGACTCCACCACTCCCCTGGGCAGCCTGTTCCAATGCTTGACAACCCTTTGGGTGAAGAAATTTTTCCTAATATCCAACCTAAACCTCCCCTGGCGCAACTTGAGGCCATTTTCTCTCATCCTATCGCTTCTTACTTGGGAGAAGAGACCAACACCCACCTCGCTACAACCTCCTTTCAGGTAGTTGTAGAGAGCGATGAGGTCTCCCCTCAGCCTCCTCTTCTCCAGGCTAAACAACCCCAGTTCCCTCAGCTGCTCCTCATAAGACTTGTTCTCCAGACCCTTCACCAGCTTCATTGCCCTTCTCTGGACACGCTCCAGCACCTCAACATCCTTCTTGTAGTGAGGGGCCCAAAACTGAACACAGTATTCGAGGTGCGGCCTCACCAGTGCCGAGTACAGGGACACGATCACTTCCCTACTCCTGCTGGCCACACTGTTTCTGATACAGGCCAGGATGCCATTGGCCTTCTTGGCCACCTGGGCACACTGACGGCTCATATTCAGCCGGCTGTCGACCAACACCCCCAGGTCCTTTTCTGCCAGGCAGCTTTCCAGCCACTCTTCCCCAAGCCTGTAACGCTGCATGGGGTTATTGTGGCCGAAGTGCAGGACCCGGCACTTGGCCTTGTTGAATCTCATAGAGTTGGCCTCGGCCCATCGACCCAGCCTGTCCAGGTCCCTCTGCAGAGCCTTCCTACCCTTGAGCAGATCAACACTCCCACCCAACTTGGTGTCATCTGCAAACTTACTGAGGGTGCACTCGATCCCCTTGTCCAGATCATTGACAAAGATATAAAACAGAACCAGCCCCAATACTGAACCCCGGGGAACACTGCTCGTGACCGGCCGCCAACGGGATTGAACTCCATTCACCACAACTCTTTGGGCATGGCCATCCAGCCGGGATGAGTCTGCAGGCCATGATAATATCACTAACAGAGATGGCACTCCCCTGAAGATAAAAATGAATGTGAATATGGCTGTTAAAGTCCTGAGTTCGTTTTAATCTCATTTAAAGTTCTTTATCTACATTTCTTCAGATTTTATACATAAATTCCTGAGTGCTTGTTTTCTCTCCTCAAATTAACTCTACAAAGTAAACAGTCCTTTCCAAACTCTGCTTAAAAGTCTCCATTTCAGATTCTTAAAAAATCACAAAGCTATCACAGATATAAACATCAATGAAATTTACATTAGTTCATCAGTCACTACCTTATCTTGCAGTGCAATGATAATGGAAACAATTATGAAAATGAGATTTCTTTTTCCTGGAAGGCCAGACAGTTGTACAGCTGTAGGATATCAGACCCTGGCTTTTATTCAGGTGCTAGAAAATCAAAAGACTGTGAAAAAATAGACAAGTCCGACAAGACTGGAAAAAGCAGGGGATGGAACAATTCAAAATTCACTGACCTATTTACTCCTCCATCTGCCATAGCCTCCAGTCTGGATAGCCCAATGGGAAATGCACCAGGAAAATGTAGTCACTGGGGATTATTCTATGTATCAAAAAACCCAATGTCTGTAGTCAGCATTTCCAAATTCAACATTTTCCTCTAACTCATAAAATAGGGAATGTAACTGCTATCTTTTGAAACAGCAAAATGGGGAAACCCACTTCCCTCGCAGAATTTTTCAGCTAGGACACAGGATTCCCCAACATTCTACTGCCCGGAAAAGCCACCAGGCTCCTGTGTCCAAACTGTTCTCTTTATATTTGCATGGTGCTCCCCAGGAGCTAGGTTTTTTTCCTTTTCCCACCTCACTGCAGGCACAGCCCCATGTCTTTTATGTGTACATACTACAAAACACATCCACCTGCATGGGGCAGACCAAGCATTATTGTTGTTTGCATTTCACTTAGTGGTTCAGATCGATCTGTAGTATAAACAAAACACACAGAAGCAAAATACACAGAGATCCCTGTCTCGGAGCGCTTCTGTTCTATGCAAATAACATGCTGTTAGAGAACTGGGGTTGTTTAGCCTGGAGAAAAAATTTGCTCAAATATCCAGCCCCTTAATCGTAAGAGTATTCATATTATCATTAGCACTCAAACTTTATTATTTTTCTTTTTTTGTAAAACGCCAGCTCTCAGGAACACAGGGGTTTCCAATTGCAAGTTTCTTACAAGGTGGATCATCTGACCATTGTTTAAAGTCAATTCATGATTTAACATGGTATTTAAATGATT
Organism: Aptenodytes forsteri; assembly: GCF_000699145.1. NCBI lineage: Eukaryota > Metazoa > Chordata > Aves > Sphenisciformes > Spheniscidae > Aptenodytes > Aptenodytes forsteri. The sequence goes on along the minus strand of NW_008795378.1, from coordinate 945,134 downwards.
TGGGATCCTAATATTTGTTTTAAGTGTTTACTATCAGTTTTTATGGTAGCTGTCATGTTAAGAACAATGGAGCATGTAATGGTATGAGGAGTGTTTTTCTGGGGATCGCAGCAAAAGGCTGATCAAATTCCAGTGTTTCTTAGCAGTTGTTCTGCCTTGACGGGCAACTAATAGCTCCAACACAGGACACACTGGAGTACTGCCCCTTGAAGTTCATCTGTGGTGACTGTATGGCAATGACGTAACGTAAGGCAATTCCAAGTGCGTCCTATATGTGTCATGTGTATAGTGAATTTGCAGATCTGTGGCGTACATAGCTCCATTACTTCCTTGTCCTATTAACACCACTGTACATTTTAATGCATCTGCTTACCTGCATTAATTATTTACAAAGGATAGTGTTTTGGATCCAGTAAAATGACAAGACTATTTAAGTCAGGAAGTACCAGAAACAAGATATTCAAAGTCAGAGTGTAGCCTCCTTACTCATATCCACTAGTAACCACATTTTCTCACCTCAGTATGGAATGCTGTTTAAATTATTCTGTGTACCTACGCAGAATTTTCCTACCAGTGTTTTATCCCCGTTCCTACCTTGAATGCTGAGTGATTTAGAAAATAGTATCTTTATATGCATCCATGAGGTAGAAGTCAGTCATCATCTACTGTTCTACAGCCAGAACTGAGGCACGAGAAAAAAAATGTCAAAGCTGTGTTAACTTTGAGTGTCCAGTTTGGGATACCTTATGTTTGATTTTTTTTTTCAGAATATTAAGTAGCATAGCACTTTCTATATTAAAACACAGCTCTCCTTGTCCTTACCTCAAATTAGGACATCAGCAAACAGAGTTCAACTGATTACTTAAGCTGGACACTCAGACACAGGCAGCTGATAGGTCAGCTATAAAAAGCCTGACTCCCCCTGATGTCACAAACTATGACCTCAGGCAAGGATAAATTCAATTTTCCCAGGAGCATTCACCTCTTCAAGTCCAACCTTTTTATTCCTTCAGTTCCTGACCACTAATAAATGACACCGAGTGTTAAAACAATCTTTGTACGCATTAGTAAGCTTCAGTCACTGGACAAAAAGGTCATTCTTGCCTAAACATCTGCAGCTGGAATCTACTTTGTAGCTGGAGAGGTAATAACATATGCTTTGCCAGTACATTCCTTAACTTCTGGCAACCAAATGAATGGGCTGTGACTTGTATGGGACAACCTTCACTGTACATTTCCATCACTTTGGATCCCTGATCCATTGATTGGTAGGATTTAAAAAACAAATAAAAGACCTGCTGCCTGATCTATTTAACTGCTGTGTTCATTGGATCATTCTGGAAAAACTCAAAGCTGTTCAATGATCATTTTTATTAGAAACTGGTATCCCTAGCTACAAAATAATCACGGAATCAAGCTTAGTAAAACTGACAGTGAAAAAATGAAAGAAAATACAAGAAAAATACATTAAGAGGAGGAAAACAAACAAAGAAAACAAAAAAACATGTAGATCTGTGATGTCCAAACTTACTGAGGACTGACTTCCCACATCTTGTGGTTGATGGTGAGAAGCCATGTCCCAAAGAAATGGTATATTTCTAACATCTCTCCCCTGAACAGGTTCTGTGTTATCCAATTGAGTCTGAGCATGTGTAGCCTTTCCTTCTGTTAGGGAACTTAGGGTTATACTTTATATATTGCTCCTCTGATTTCTCAAAACTTATAGGAACTTCATTTTGCTCAACATTTCTACAACCCAGTTAAATTTGTCTGAAATTGGCCAACGCATTGGCCAACTGCTTGTACTTACAAGGCACAAACTGACAGGCGGTTTGATTGCACAAGCCTCATTTGCTTAGGAAATTAAGCTAAAGATGATAAATAGGTGTGTATAAATGCCTGCCCATGAATTCCCTGTTGCAGCCTCCGAGCATGCTTCCCATGGTACAACATAGCTCAGAAAGCACTTATCACCCATCCTTTCTGATTATATCAGTAACTTATTCAGTGATTAGTCAAAGTAACATTCCTCTCCTAGCAACTAATTTAATGCTTTTTAACATATTGCAGTCTCTTTTAGGTCCAAACCTTTCTATTTTGGGATTTCCAATTCAAATTTGCCTAATAGCTTCACATAATAGTCCCTTGCTCCCAATAAATTCCTCATTTTAACTCTAATTGGTTTGCTCATGAAGAATCACAATTTACATGAGCTGAACAGGAGATGTATCACTAGCTATTACTGCGTATAAGTAATATTTGATAAAGCAAAAGGAGATACTCATTTGCTTTTTTCTCAGCATTTGTTAATGATATTGCCAATTTCTACAAGCAGATAAAGTATATTTATGACATAAGCAATTAAATGTATTTGGACTAGGTATTAAATAACAATGTCAGTTCAGTGTCCTCTTAAATTTATGATGTCTGTTCATCATAATAATAACCCAAAGTGACTACCATATTCAGATGAAGTTGTTGCTTAGCCAATTGTTCTCCAGTGCAAAGTGATCAAAACTAAAGGCGTAGACTGGTTTTATGAAAGGTGATGTAAGCAACAAGTGGAAACACAAGAAATTAAGTAATTTGAATAGCTGCAATACTGAAGTATAAATCATCTTCACTGATTTCAAAGTCTCAGTCTAGAAATAAAGAGAAATAAAGAATTGTCTCATTCTACTTAACTGAGCTCAGCCTGAGGAGCCTGGTAATGCAAAAATGCACAGGACATCTCTGAAGGAGTTTGGGACAGGAAGGGAAGCTGGAGTTTGGGTGATACCAAGAAACCTATTGGGACTAATTTGTGAAAGAAATGGATACTATAAACCTACATGAAGATAAGTCAATATGAAACACTCATGGTTTTGAACAAAAGTTTTTAAATGTAACTTCAAGAACTTCAGGAAGCTTCTCAAAGACAAGGGAAAAGAATATGATTTTTTTTAAAGTATCACTATTTCAAAGCAATTACAATTTCTTCCTGGGTGTCTAACTCATAATTTTGAACACTTTGGTCCTCAAACGGAGAGGACCGTTACACTAAAGACAACAAATATACATTTAAGATACATTTAGATAGAAGTCATACCAGCTTGTGGTGCTGACTGCTATTAATTACTGGTATAGGCAGAATATTTGAATAACAAATTTTTAAGCCTCTTTGATGTAGATATTTTTTAAGGCCAGAATAGTGCCTGTGAAAAACACAGATCAATGAGTTAGACTCATTTAGAAAAAATAACTTTGGAGTATGTCTTTTATTTTTTTGCTTATTATTACTTCTAGTTTAGCTGGAGTCTTGGTTGTTGTTTTTTTCCTGTAATAAAATCCACTAGTAGAGAGAACTCTAGTTACGCTAATTCTGAAATTATGCTGATTAAGGATAAACGCCGTAAGACCTGTCTCACCTTTTTACGCATGACAGTGGCATTTGGGAGCACTGCATTAGGACAGACATACCCTGTGCGACCAGCGACCCGAGTGTGACTCTTGGAGAAAGAAAAGGCAAAGAGTAGCGAAGGCCGTGGCGCGCAGTACCTCTCGGGTGCAACCGGCACCCCGAAACAAAGTACAGTCAACGACCTATGAAAGAAATAAATTAATCGGATGGAGAGTGTAAATTAATCAGGTGCTTGGTTATAAAACCAAGCTCTTTGGGACTTTGCCTTCTCAGAACGAGACCCCTCACCCCCAGGCGCCAGGCGTCCCGCAGGCCCCCGTGGGCCCTGGTGTGGCTGCGGGGGCCGGGT
>NW_008795378.1:864548-940392 GCF_000699145.1 Aptenodytes forsteri | reverse complement strand
CCCTCGGGACCCCGCCGGGGACATGGGCAACGGGATGTGCTCCCGAAAACAGAAGCGGATTTTCCAGACCCTCCTGCTCTTGACTGTGGTGTTTGGCTTCCTCTACGGGGCGATGCTCTACTACGAGCTGCAGGGCCAGCTAAGGAAGGCTGAGGCCACGGCGCTCAAGTACCAGCAGCATCAAGAGTCCCTGTCAGCTCAGTTACAAGGTACTTACCTCGGCAGGAACCTCTGCCGCCCCTTCCTAAGGCTTGCAGAATACCCTCCTCGTCCTCCTTTGGGGAAGTCTGGGCTCCAGCTGTCCAACCTCTCACAAAGTTTTGCTCCTTATGTGCTTCTACCCCTTCTCTCCCTCCAGCCTGTGGGCTTTTGGTATCTAACCGTGGGTAGGATCCTAGCCCTGCTGAAGTCGGTGTGAGTTTTTATCGTGGACTCCGAGAGAGCTCTAATTCCCCCTCACTCCCACATATTTTATAGAGTGACTCTTATTCCCAAAGGACTGCCCATCGCTTTGCAATTCCTGGTATAAATGAAAAAGGCAGGCATACTGCTTGCCGCTCATCTAACAGTACATCCACTTCTGGGACTTTTGTGTGCTTCTGTGTTGTCTTAGCAGCATTAATTTTATGCTGCTGAGAGAACATTCAGCTGCAAAAATGCAGTTCCTGGGCAGCATAATACCTAAATAGGTCCAGGAGGGAGAGGAGTATTCTAATAAAGCATTTTTTTAAAGGGTAATTTGAAAGTGAAGTTCAAATAAGTTATTTGGATAAGGCTGTTCTATTACTTTTGGAATAACTTTGAATTTCTTGGCTTAAAGCTGCCACATAAATACAGATCCTTGTGTGTCTTGGTTTAAGGATGCACCAAATGTGGGTGTCCTGTACTTGAAGATGAAAAGATGTCCAGACATCAGATGCAAAGCAGCAGATATATATGTGAAGCATCAGTGCTCTAGGAAGTGCAAGACCTCAGCACCTCTCTAATTGTCAAGTGCAAGATTATCAGGTCGGCATATACAAAGTCCAGAGCCAACTTTCAAAACTCTTTAGAGTTTTATTTCTCAAAACTGTATAAAACAAGAATAAGAGTGGTCTGCTCTAGCAGCTGTAGCAGTACTTAACTTCAGGGTGATCTTCAACCATACTTTTCACTGTGGAAGCATACGTAAAAGCATGCCTGGAAACATACAGTTTTTATGCAGAGAGCGCAGAATTGGGCTTATGCTGTTAGATTCTTGCAGTGATTTGTTACTTGAGTATGTTTAGCTACAATCTGAGATCATCATTACTTAGTTATTTCAATTTCAAGCCATCTCCAGGTAATGCCATGGAAAAATTTGACAGAAACCTTCATTTTAGTCGTGAAAAAGGTATAAATGTTTGGCTGGGAGATGGGTATGTGGCAGATGGCTAAAGGGCTACTTTTGCTAGTCTGTATATTTGCCAACAGTATTTGAAGAGGACACAGGAACATCTTGTTCTCAAGCTAAAATTCAACAAGTTAGCTTTTTCTGTTGCTCTGGCTATACCAAAGAGGAGCATGCAATATACTTTATCCTAACACAGAGGAGAGATTCTCTTGATCAGATATATTTCCATGAAAGTTTAAACTTTCCTGAAACATTATTTTGAGTAGCCATCATATATCCAAGCAAGTTTATGGAAGCAGCAGGCAACTAGTAGTTGATAAATGCGGTGACAGTGCTGCATTTTATATAAGTATTCTCTTGCTTGTTTCAGTGTATCAATGAGAAATGTAAAATAATGGACCAGAATCTGAAAACATTAATACATTTGATTATCAGTGCAATAAATCCACATGGTTCTGGGGCCCATGGCAATGTGTCAAGCCTATTAAGCAGGAGATCTTATCTATGCCTAGTATGGTAGCAGTAAACCTTGTTTAAAAAAAAAAATATTACTAGCAGTTAAGTCACAGAATACAAGGAAAATCATAATGTAACAATAAAATCGGTTCTTTAAAATTTTCCTGTATTATTGCAATAGCTAATGTACCCAAAAGAGGGTGAGGCTGAGAGCCCAGGGACATACTAAACGCAGCAGGAAGCATTAGATGCCTAATCTCCCACTAAGGTAAATGGACCTGTATGCCTGAGGACTTGGGCCTAGTGAGCTAGAAATAAACTTTTCTTCCCTGTCTTTCCCTGTACATTTAATGACTCTTTCTGGGATGGCCTGCCCTTATAATCACTTGGATTTTTACAGTAGCAGTTTATTAGTGAGGAGAACATACAGAATTCAGAACCTGTGCCTATGCCCAACTTACCTGGACATACACAAGCACCATGCTAACCGGTGATAGACAACACCAAAACCATTTCTGAACTTTTCCTATTTAACTCTTTGATATGGAACAATAGGAAGGAATTTTCTTTAAACAGAGACTTTGAAACAACATAAAATGCTGACAGAAAATCCTGTGTTTGCAGGTGCAGTATCTGACTGCACTTTGAACTTTTGATTTTAAATGGCCTGGATTTTACATCAACAATGTTTCTGTGGCCAAACAAAAAAACCTCTAAGAATATCTAGGCTACATCTCTTTGCTGTCCGTAACAACATGAGAGATTATTCTTTGAGTTTATTCTTTTATAAGAACAACAAAATGTATCACTACTAAAGCAGTGCAACTTATCTTTTCCATGCAGCGTAATCAGTTTCTCTGTAGATACTGGTCTAGAGATAACTTTAGGGCCTGAAGTATGATGGGAGCACTCTGAAATCTTTGAAACAGGAACCGGTTAAAGGGCAAGGTCACTGACATAGCATTGCCAGGAGGAAAAGAGGGTGCTGTATCAACAGTGGTTGATTTCTTAGAGTTTACGGCTCTCTTCTGGGTGATTAAATAAGACTTAAAGCTCATTACAAGCTGAGGAGAGAACCGAACCTTGGACTTCTACTTCCTGAACAAACATTTAATCAGTAGGCTTTTATTGTTTTAAATTTAAAAAAAAAAAAAAAAAAGGCAACTTCTTAAAGTTGTCTTTTTGAGGATCCTGAGGCTGTATTGTGCTGGGCTGGCTGTGCTCCTGGAAGGCTGACTGGATTGAAATGCTTGGATGACAGTGAAATATTGCCTGTTTTCTCAATTTTGGTTGGGTTTTGTTGTGATTACTGGTGCCTATAAAGACAGTTGCTTTCCTGATTGTACGCAGAGGAACGCTGTTAGGGCTTCTGGGTGAAACTTGAGTCAGTTTATGAAATGCTTAAGGAAACGTAACTCCTAAGTTTATGTATAAGGTCACAGTTTTGGACCTGGATGCCTTTGGTTTGCCCAGAATCTTAAGAAGGATCCTCATGTGTAGCTCAGAGTGTAGCCTCCCTTCACTTCCTCTGTCCCCTCTACTATTTTTCTATCTCTGCACGGTTTTTTAGATTTTCCATCTATGTAGGTAATAAGAACCTTCTTTTTGGTACTTGCCAGTTCTTCATGCCTGAATGAGCAGTGCTTTCTGTTTTTGTTTGAAAAGCCAGTTCTCTTAGATTTTTATCTTTTTCATTGCCTTGTTTTGCTCAAACGCAGCGTGTGAACCAGGCTAGATCTTCTATACACATGGGAAAACAGCACTCTCATCTACCAAGGCAGAATGTACAGATCACTGAAAAATGGTGCAGGAAGAGGTCTCAAAATTGTTTAGCCCATGCACCTGATCTGAAGAGGGCTGCATACAACTGTTGTTGTAGGGAGTTGTGCTTTTTCTGGTGTTCGCAGCTTCAGGTACTCAGCTGAGAAGTATTTGTGCCTCTTGAAATAAGACCAGGGTGCGATTGGAAGGATGGCAGACTTGGGGAACACGATAAGAATAACTGGTTTGGAGAGGCTGGGATCTTAAGCTCACCCCCTTTAGACAGCTCACATTGTAGAAGATTTTGTATTTGAAAGCTAAACTCACAAAAATGAATGTCAAACTTTGGCATTTTTCTCTCTTTAACAAAGTTCTGATGGGCATGGAGAAAGTAGCGCTGCTTTTGTAACCCACAAAGGGAATACCGGAGGCAAAATTTAGAGATGACACAAAATTGCTTGGCTGCTAAGAAAACCTAAAGTCATTGTTATCTATAAGGTCTTTCATAGAGAAGCTGATCTTCCCAGTAAGCTGATTATTTTCGAATCTCATTCTCTGAGTATTATATGTTCGAAACATGAAGATAATCTTGTTTTTATCATTTTAAGAAATACTAAATAAGACTTGACACTCTCTGCCTCCCACAAAGATGTGTCAAGCTAAGTCTTAAACTATTGGCCATATAGGAACAGACTTCAGTTGCTAGAAGAGAAACGCATTGACAGCTATAGATGAACCTGATCGTATCTTTGACTGCTTCCAGATTGAATGTATCTACAAATGTCTCTTTAGCCCTTACAGCTTCTGTCTTCTCATCCTCTGGGTATTAAGTAACCCCTTGTGTACTATTTTAATCTGTTTAATCTGTTTTAATCCCTAGTCCTAATAACAGCCTACATTTATTGCCTTTTACTACCTTAATTTTCTGCTCTTTCTCTTAGAGTCTTAACGTATCTGATGGCTTCAGGCAATCTCTGTGCAGTCTGAGACAATACTGTAATCTTGGGAGCCAACCCAGCAGGGACTCTGAACTTCAGAGTCTGCCCTACTGTAGACAAGGTGTGGATTTCCTCAAAGCTATGTGATCCAGCGCTAGAAAGCACCAGCTGAAAAGCAAATGTAGAATTCCTCTGTGCCTGTTGTGCCATTTGTCCTAAACCGAGGCCCCTCCTTGGAAGTGACCTGCTAGAAGTTGATCAGATCTATAGCAGCTCATGTATAGAGACTTGCATAACGCATTACAATGCTAGATCATAGTTCTGTGTAACTTTAGTGGTTAATATTTATTATGTCTGCATGCTAACTATGTAGGTGCCAAAGCTGTTCTTATTGAAGTACATACAGATGTGGATGTACTTCACTATCTCACCCCTCTTTTATAGTACTCTATTTAAACTTGTACCTTAAGTTGACAGAGCTAAGAAGAACTAACAGTACTTTTGATGGCTTATTTTTCACATGCATCATACGAGTAGAGCTACATCTACGCAGCTCCTATATGGTTTGGTTGTTCTCCATAACAACAGCAGCCTGAATTCCTGTCATTCCTATTAGTTTCAGATTACAGTAACACTGCAGTGCTTATTTTGATTGTGCTTTGTTGCTATCTGAGATGTGAAAGATCTGTGGTAGCACTGTAACAGTAGAGGTTAGTTCTCTGTGTACTATTGGCACGTGGGTGTACTTCAACACCAAGTACAGTACTGCATGAAATGGCAAATATGGCGTTCCTAATTCTGCTACCTGGCTTCCTGAAATGGTGTGCTTTGGTTTGTAACCTCATCTAAGAATCTGTCTTTCGTACTTCCATTCACATTTTCCACTGGGTATTTAATGTTCTAAATATTTAAAACCACATTAAATGTTTGAAATTATTAGTGCAAAATTTTAGTATGGAAGGTCTATATGCTGTAAGTGTATATCCATATATGCATTTGTATGTACATATATGTATGTAAAAATGTATATTTAGACAGATATATGTCTGTTTTGCAGCTCAACCTGAAGATTTTGGGTTATCTGGAATTATCAAGATTTCTTCATAATCCGAGTACAGAAAAGGTGCTTTGTTCGGTTCAGTTAACTCAGGGAGCTGGTTTGTTGCTTCTAGGTCCATAGTGAGTAAGAGTCCCAGCAACTGAGTTCTATGTCTGGAAAGATAAATTGAGCAAATGCCCATTTTTTTTTTTTTTATTCCTGTAATCTGTGCCCGAATGCCCTTAAATCACTTTCCTTGTGGACATAATACTTCCAGGATAAATTTCTTCCAGTGCTGCAATGTTACATCTGCACCCAGGTTGGAATCTGGGCTGAAGATCACAGAGCATGTAATCTGAAGGAATGCTAAGCAGTGTGAGATAATAAGGTGGTTTTGTTCCCTGGGTGGTGGTGTTTCTCCCCACCCTCCCAGTTTAATATTGGGCCTGGTAGCTAACAGACTGATGCAAGATAGAGCCAATATCCTGAAACTATTTGTTACTGATGATGATTTAAGCCTTTTAAAGCTTGTGAGTGATTGATCTATCAGGGTTTATGAACACTTCAGAGCTGAGAGAGAAGGAGGGATGCAAGATGGGTGGATGCTTTGGCGAGTTTGCATTCTGGCTTCTTCAACAGTCGTCTTCTGTCACATATTCCTAGCAGGCAAAGGTTTGACAGCAGCTTCTGCATCACCTAAAACATAATCAGCTTTCTTGGAGGGCGACCAGCAGAGAAGCAGAGGGTAAAACAGCCACAGTCATGATCTGACAATCGTAGCTGCAAACTGAGCCAGAAATCCTGTAGTCAACAGCATAGTTTAAGCGATATCTGGCTGTGCTAAGCACACAATATGGGAAGAGTTTCAGGGTGGTTGAGACTTTGCAATTGTACTGACAAAACTTTAAAGCTAATATCTGAGAGTTAGGTACTCCTGGAGTGGTTCAGTTAAGATTGTTGCTGTTAAAACCGAAGCCTAAAACAACAGAGTGGAGTTACTTCCTTACTTCCTACATGAGCAAAACTGATTAAATTCTCAAGCCTTAAATGTGATGTTCCAAACACATTGTCTCATTGGGCTGGTTGTTTTTGCTGGGCAGGATACAGGCTGACAAGCCTGTGTATCTGGGTGGGACAACCTTATGAGTAAGGTTTCCGCCCACAGTGAAATTTGAGTACGCATTATAGCATCTCTTATATAGTGGTGGGGATATTGCCAGCAATTTGTGGCTAATACAGTTCACTTCGCTCATTTTGGAATAGGATCCTTACATACAAAAAGTAATTACATCTGTCCTGCTAAAAGTCAGGTGCTGTTTTGAGGTTTAATGGTAATGAAAGCTAAATAATTCATATTACTGAAAAAATGAACTATACAGAAGAACTAATTAAGGCAGAATCTTTTGTTGGGTGATTTTTCTTGGGATTTTAGGATTCAGGGGCATGAATTTCTAGTCATGTTGGAGCCTGAGGTAAGCACTTAAGGAATTCAGCCTGTTTGGATGCTGTTCCTTGTTTAAAGCGGGGTCTTCCAAGCTGGACGCAATTCTGATCTTTTTCTGGTGATCTAGCATAAACCAAACTTCCTGAGATTTTCTACTATGTATTTTTAATTAAGAAATAAAAGAAACTGCAATTAGTCTACCTCTTCCTTTACATTCCCACCCCGCCCCCCCCCCTTTTTTAGCCTAGTATCTTATTTTCCCGAGGTGACTCAGATCCCTGAGTTTGGCAGTCATTTCCAGGGCTTAATTTCAGAAATGTTGAGAGAAGTATGGCCTGCTTGTGTTCCTGGAGGGCGTAGTAAGCAGTCTTATTCCTATCCATGCCATCACACTGAACAATGCCATTTTCAGTGTTTCAGTTAATCTGTCATACTTGAATGCATATTTTGGGGTTTGACAGTGATCTTCTGTTACAAAAAAAAAAAATTATGAACGCTAACTCAAACTATTGATTTCTGTATGCTGTTTTTCAAAACTTACAACTGGAGCTGACTCCAAGTCCCCTGTGTTAGAGCTGTCAAGAACTAATTTAAGGAAGAGGTTTAGCAGTTTTGTAAGGTGATAACCATAGCTATTACATCAGGTTTTGCCATATTCCATTATGATAAAAATGCAAATGTATGTTTCAGTTAGGAGAGACTGTTAAAACATGATGTGTGTGTATATATAGATTATGTTGTTTTTCTTCAATGTGCTAGTCTCTGAATATATATATTTGTATAGATCCTAACACCATGTAGATAGAATCACTAGACTTCTGCATAAAATTGAAAAAAGTCTAAAACAATTTTTGAGAGAAAGAACAGGTCCTTGTTTCCTGGAGCTGAGAGTTGAGCAGACCCAGACATTCAGAGATGATGTGAGACGGAAACTGTTGTCTGGTATGTCATGACAAAAATGGCAGAATAATGGAGAGAAGAAAATCATGAAAAGGGAATGGAATTTTTTGAGAAGTAAATCTGCTAACCTTAAGAATTTAAGTCTAAAATCACTAAACAGGTTTTCTTTGAACTATTTGCATTTATCATCATTTAAAAAAAAAAATCTTTAGCATAGATGGGTGTATAGAAAACTGCATATGCAAGATGAGATGCTAATCTGACCCAGCATGTCATAACTGTGGGTGGCACCAAAGGTTGGAAGAAATCTTTTGTGGAGTGCGTAGGAAATCTTTTCTGGGATGGAAAATGTGATCTCTTTCCTAATAAAAGTCATGCCTGAAGCCTAGCTGTTAGGGATTAAATATTTAATTGCATTTAATACCCCTTCTCAAAATTTTATTTTTAGCAGCAGCTATTACAGTTTACTGCTTCAACATGGTAAATACCTCCCTATATCCCAACCTATCGTTACGTTTTACTTGCAATTTGTTTTTAAATCTGTTGTTTCCTAGAGGTGTTATTGACTTCTAAGAAAGGGAGTACGTGAGGCAGGGTGGAGTAAAAGGATTCTATTAAATGTAGATGTTTACTCATTTAGAAATTAATTTTCATGTCATACTTTTAATTGAATAGAGGCCACAACTATTTCTTAGAAATATAAGCATGTGTTTCTGGGGCGAACTGCATTAGTGTGCCAAATTCCCCAGCATTCCCCCATTTCCAGAACTTCAGTCAAAGATCTGCAACACTTCTCCACATTGTGCTCCAGATTTCCTCTTTTCTTTTTGAGGATGCAAAACTGAAGGTTTGGTAACTATGTGAATTTTCTGATATGCTTACCTGAACTCTCCACACATTTGAGAGCTTTTTGAAGTTCTCTCATGATTAGTTCTGACACCTTGTCTAATCTGTTACCAAGCTCTGCAATGTTAGTGTGTGGAAACCCTTTAATAGAAGGCAAGCTTCATAGAGAGCATCAATGATAATTTTTGTCCTGGGCAAGACAGCAGGGACTGAGTTGGAGTTTATAGAGCCAAAAGCAGGATTCTCACAACTTAAGGAGTCAGCTGTGAGCTTTAATGGATTCCCAACAGTCAGTCTCACGTCAACTAGCAGGATACAGGTAATTCCCAAGCTATTCTTTGGTTTTTCAGATATATTCCAACTTACCCAGAAAAGATTCCAGTGTTCCAAGATTGAAAATGTTATATAAAAATGCATGTAGTCAGTTCTCTCTTATCTTTGGGTAGGTCTTACCTGGTTTACAGCTAAACTGTGACCTAAGCGCAGGCACTTGATCAGTCTCCATCTCCAGCTCGGTGTGGAGCTGTTTTAGTAGCAGTGGGATATCTCATTCATGTAGAACCACAGCATTGCGAGCATGATGCAGTGGGATGTCGCTCTGGTGTACAGCTAGCTGCCTGCACTCAAGCTAGTCAGACCCAAATCTCCATAATTTGCTCCAGTCCCATTCTCCAATTCTAGTTTCTGACTGGAGTACTGACTGAGTTAGAGGAACAGGTTTATTTTAATTGATAGGTTATTTTTGGTGCAGGATCTTTTGAAAGTAGTACATGTTACTACTTTCTCCTTGTGCAATTGAAATCAGTGGTAGGTCTATGACAAACACTACAAACCCCGTGAATATGAAGATCCGGATATTAAATACTTAATACTCTTAAAATTATTAATACTCTGAGCAACATAAATGACTAGAGAATTAAGTGAAAGCCATGGTTATTTTTAAGCACAGCTGCCAAAGAATGGTTTAGTTTGCCAGGAGGAATTCTGCTCTTTTGCAGTGACTGGCTGTAATTTCACAAAGCTATTACTTGATTGTTCTTCACGTGAGTAAATTGAAAAGCGCAGGAGTTTATTTTAAAGTAAATGCAATTGTGACACTGCACACAGTGCCAGTTGTGGTTTTCAGTGAACAAAATGAGAGCAGTCCATCCCTGCCTGTATGCAAAATTGTTCCATAATTAAGCCAGAAAAATGCTTGTTTTTCACACACAGTTTCACATTATCTTGGCTTCTATTTCTGTCCTTTTTGTATAAATTCAAAACAGAAAACTTCAAGGGCATAAAATATGAAAGAGCTTCAATATTTCGTTCGATATATTGTAAATATATGGTTTCTGTAATGTTGTTTTATGGCACTATACTTAAAACACAATTTTCCTAGTCTTTATTGTGGGGATACTTCCATTGTTTCTTAGATGTTTGCAATGTCACTGGAATATCTGTTTATTGCTAAACTCGCAATTGAGAATCTTTGAAATAGGTGGAGTGTATACTGTGACCAGTATGGGTTGTACTGCGGTGGGGAATCCTGATACTTGTCCAGGAGCTACCCACAGTTTGATAATCTGTTTCTGATAAGATTATCAGTAGTGAAATAGTGGATCTCCTTGTTTGAAGCCAGATTCACTGACTTAATCATATACAGAGCTGGAAGCTTGGGGAGCAGGTCTTGCTATATTAATAACATGTTCTCCCAGCATGAGATGTTAGCATCAGATGAGTCAAGAAATCTCTTCTGAGATAAAAACTTTTATTATTGTCATTGGACTAGAAAATCTATCCTACATCCCGTATTGAAGGGATTTTTCCTTGGCTCATGGAAATGCTTTACTCTCAGCAGAAAAGCTGTTCGCATGGGTTCACATTTTAAATGGTTCTATCTGCAGTGACAAGAATTGGAAATTAACTGTATTTTTATAATGAGTCTATGTTCTACAGACCTTCGTAGTGTTACTAGAAAAGTGCCAGGGTGGCTTACCACACACTGCTGTTTCAGTTCAACTCTGCCACAGTCTGAGAGAAAATAACATTGAATGATGCCAAGACTAGTGAAATCTGCTGGTTTTAAATGAAAGGTATTACTGTAAGCTCAGAGAAAGATTGCAGAATTGCATGAGAAACAATGACAATGAAATTAATAAGATTTCTTGCATCATGCATATTTAAATCCCAATGTAATCTTTATTTTCCAGTATGTAAGATAGTGGGAACTGGGCTATTTTACAGTCTTGAATCATGCTTCTGACAGACCAAAATACCAAAGTAACACAGTTGCAAAATTGCTGATAATGTAAAATAGGAAATACTTTCTTTTAAATATACAGTAATGGCTTATTTTGCTTAATAATAGTTTTATTGCTTAGAGGTGGAAAGTAAAAATAAGAGAAAAAACCATGACTGTTAAATAAGCTTGCTTTCATCAGATTGCTTGACTCCCGTGTTGCAATTAACGTTCAGCAACGGTCAAAGTGGTGTAATCTTCTGAGAACCTATAGAGCATTGCACTCCCCCACTTCTCCACTTTCCTTTCTGCATGAGAAAAATCTTAAATCAAGGACTTGATTTAATTGGGATCAATTCAAGAACTGTTAAATATTTCCTTGTTGAAGGCAAAAGGTGGTTTAACTAGCTGTGATGTTACCGGTTCTGTTTCTGGGCTTTGCTCTTTGGGGCTGGATCACCTCTCTGTGGATTCATGTTGTTCTTTGTTCGTTCATGTAGGTTACGTTATATAGGTAACTTAAAGAATTAAACTGGTACCTGCAGTTATTCCAGCTTTGCAATAGTGCGTATTAGTCATTAGATGACAATGTTTTTCCCCTTTTTTGTACCGTTCTATTAAATATAACATAGAAACAAAGTTCAATTATTTGTGGAAAGATCAGTACAAAATTAAGAACTTACCCTATGAAAAAATTATTTGTGAAGTGCCATGTTGGTGCATCACACAAGTAGGAATTTGCCAGATTCCTTATATAGGTTCCACCGTGCTGGCTGGGAAACCTATAATAGAAAACATGTTTTTCAGTGTATTTATTTCTTTGAGATTTTTGCTCAGACATCTTAGATCCAGGCTGGTAGTGAAGAAGGAGAAATCGCCTGCTGTAGTAGCAAGAGCCTTGTAGTTTGGACTCTTGCCTAGGAAGTTCCTGACTGATGGGAATAATTTACGTTTATGGGAGATATGTACTTACAAAATCTGACCTGCAACCTACTCCCCAAAAGAGCAAGTGAGAAAATATGGAAGCTATGCTTTCTTAATAATTATTTTCTTAATCAAAGTCTTCCTTACGTTGCACATTATGGACTTTTATGAGAGAAAAACATTGCTGAACCAACCAGTAAATGAACTAGAAGGGGAGAGGTGTATGAGGAAGATTTTCTTAGCCCTTTTTGGCCATCTGAAGGGCTATTTTAGACATTGCCAGCTTTGTTCCAGTATTTCAAAGGTTTGTACACAGAAGGTAGCAGTGAGGATGCACTACCTGGGGAGGGGTGTAGAGACATTGCTTGAAAGTGCAGGGTGAAGACAGGAAAGCCAAAGCTCAGGAGAGATGCAGTTAGCTGTGAAAGGTACAGAGCACCACGGTCCCTAAAACCCAGACTATTGCATTCTCTTTCTCCTTTCTTCCTGCCCTTATTATGGGTTTGTTGTGCAGGGTTTCCCCCCCACATTTGTTAAAACACAAGGAGGAGCTGAGGAAGGTACACTTGCAGACAAAGAAGTGAAATGGAAAATATTACCTCTGAATCTGTTTGTGGTTTAGTCTATTTGCTAAAAAGCCTGTTTCTACCCCTGACTGCATGGGAGGGGAAACCCATTATGGATTTTCATTTCTCTCCTGATTTGCTGTGCTACAACCACTGTTCCTTTTGCAATGTAATTTGGCATTCACAGTCTTCGGTGCTTAGACAAAACCATTACTGTAGTGCTGCCATTTTTTTTTTCCCTTCGCTGGAAGCTTACTTGCTGGTGACTGTGAATATTCATTACATGCTTGTTTTGTTGCAGAGGATGTTGATACATTAGTTCATCTTGACTGATGCCCTTGACTTTAGAAGATAAACAGCAAAGTAGAGATAGGTGACAAGGATTGATTAGCAATCCAGCTTCTAAGCCAAAACATAAACACTTGTAGATAAGCCAGTAGCTAAAGAGCCTGCAGAATGCACCTTGGTGGAATTAAGAACACGTTTTAAGGTGCAAGAGGAGTTTTCTGTGGCTGTCAAGATACAAATCTTTATTTGATGCTTCCTATCGAAGGCTTATGTTCACCAATGGTTTACTTCTCAGAAAATTAGTTTCCTAGTTTTGAAGGAAAAATCACACATTCCATTAATACAAATTAATAACTCTTTAAAAGAGTGCAAATTATAATTTTGACAGTGAAAAGTACTTGTGTTTAAACTGAGCTTGAGCAAATATAATTGTACATTTGCAGGAGTTATTAATTAATATCTTTCCTTTGCTGCAAACTTGGTAGGCCATTTCAGATAATGATCCTTCAGTCTAGTGAGTAGTGAGGAAAGGGTAAATAGGGACTGATGTGCCCCATCACTTGTGAGGGACATCCGAAACTAGATGTTCAAAACACAGGCCTGAATGAAATCTTGCTTTACCGGCAGCTAAGTGGGGGGGCTCTGCCACAGCCATTTCAGATAATGATCCTTCAGTCTAGTGAGTAGTGAGGAAAGGGTAAATAGGGACTGATGTGCCCCATCACTTGTGAGGGACATCCGAAACTAGATGTTCAAAACACAGGCCTGAATGAAATCTTGCTTTACCGGCAGCTAAGTGGTGGGACTCTCTGCCAGAGGATATTGGATGTCGTAAATAAACATGGATACAACAAACAATTAGACAAATTCATAAACGTAAAATCCATTTTGGAATGGTGTATGCAAAGGACCTGCGGGCGCCTTGGACAGCCTGTGGGAGTCATAAATTGCTGGGAGACAGTGCCAAGGAAATACTGTAAACTCATTGTGTGTATTCTGTGTTAGGCATCTGCTCTTGTCAGGTCCTGAGAGATGGCATGGTCGGTCTGTTGGACCACTGATATGGCCAAGAGTGGTTGTCATACCATAAAAAAAATCTAGAAATAAGGTTGTTTCTGCCTTCTGTGATCAAACCTGGAGCAGTCTGTTCCATGCCATGCCACCCAGCATTCCAGGTCACTGCCAGTCGTTACTGCTGCTCTCTTAAAAACTGTACAAACCATCATTGCCACCAGAAGAAATTGTTACATGCCCTGTCCTCAACTGCTAGGTCCTGCTGTCCCATCACCCATAGCAGTGGGAGTGAAGGACAGTACGAGAACAAGCAGCAGAACTGCCTCTTCTGGTAGCAGTGTCAGGTTAAAGGGCCTATAGAGTTTGGCAAAGATGTCAGAGCATCTTTCCAAAAAAACACATGCATTTGTTTTGTCAGTGACCCTGCTGGAGGGGACCGTGATAACACCGCATGACTACTGTTACCTGGTCTGTTGAGGGTGTTGCAGGTTGTACTATGAGTGGTGCCCCTAAAACCTCAGCTTGTTGGTTTTTGGCTGAAGTGCTGTACGTAGAACACGTCTTCATTCATCTCTAGACTATCGTATGGGTATTTTGACTCAATTAAAGAAAATGCATAAATGGATTTTAAAATCAGTGAAGATTAAAGTTTATTCTAAAACTGAAATTATTTCCTCACGAGCAGTCTCTGATACCCTAGCCTTACAGAGAAGCATCCAGTTTAGCTTTACACTTTAGCTATCCTAGCCCTTCAGATGATTTCTTTTGTTCTTTCTGCCTTATGTCCTTAACTGGGGGGTGAAAAAAAAAAACAACTCAAAACCCCCCCAATTCCTCCTCAGATTATATGGATATTGCGAGTACAGGGTGCTTTAGCATATGTATACTTGCTGTCAGCACATGCTTACTAAGAAATGCAGGACACCATACCTAAACATTTCATTCTGCTGTTTATGGGTCTTCAACAGTGCTGTGGTGTAAAAGCATACTGTTATCCAGGCTTTACAAAAAAGAAGGTCGCAGAAAACTGAGTTGTCCAAGTTTTTGGAAGAATTTAGGAATGGATCTCAGGTTCCCCATGTCTTAGCCTAAGCAGCCTGTCTAGTGTAGTACTGCACCTTTCTAAGCCGTCCTGCTCTTGTGCATCTCTCTTCCCTCGTGACAATTTGTTTGCTGCAAGGATTTGCTCTGGCAGTAAGGTTATCCTGTCTCATTTCCTTGTCTCTTTACAAACAAGGCAGAAGAGAATGAAATAATGGGAAAATGCGTACCTGCATACCTAAGAAGGAAAGAGGATTTGGTAGCTTTCATGTAGAATGTTAACACATTCTATGTTTATGCAATGGAAATAACCCAGAATTCAGGATCAATAAAGCATGCAAAAAAGAAAAAAGTTACTGTCCCAAATGATACAAGCAGTCCTTTATCCTATGACCTCATTCCACTTGTATTTTCCTGGTACATTCTGTGCCAATGCTCTCTGGATGTGCTGAGGGTGGGTGGTGTTTTTTGTGTTTATTACTTTTAAAATGAATTGTGTACAAAATTTCTCTTTTCAGTTGTATATGAGCACAGGTCAAGATTAGAAAAGTCATTACAAAAGGAAAGGCTTGAACATAAGAAAGCGAAAGAAGGTAAAAACATGCTTTTCACTTTGACATTTAAGATAACTTGATTATTTTAGAAAGTAACTTCAGATGTATTTTGTTCAATTTTAAACGAGTTACCAATGTATAACACGTGAGCAGGATCACCTTGGCAGGTCTGTGGTGGTCTTTTTAGTACATCTTTTTAGTTTATTTTTTTAATCTAATCTTTTGAAAAAGTAATCATCTTTTTAGTACTGTTTACAGATCACTGCAACATGGTATAGTATACACAGAGAATATGTGTATATCGATGTACATAAACCTAAGACGTATGTGGGGTACGGGCATGTGTAAATCCTGTTCCGGCATGCTGAAAATTTAAAAGTTGTACCAAAAACATGGAATCTTTTCCTGCATTCCATCAATGTGAAATTAGACTCTGAATCAGTATTTTTACACATGCTTAAGGGTAAACACGTGCTTACATACCTTTTTCTGATTAAAACTAAGTTCTAGGGGTGTGTGAGGGGGAAATGTTGGCACACATTGTATTTCTTACACATCTGCCCTCTATGAAGCTGCAGCAGAATGCAATCCTGTGAGTTTTCTCCGAGTCTTTTGTTGTTCTAAATTCACTACAATTTTCAGAGTAAAGCCTGTATTCTTCTTAAAACTGAGGACTCAGCTGCTGAATTAAAACAACTACTTTAGCAAAGATTAAGAAAGTGTAAGAAATTATTCTTACTGTGCAGTTCTTGATAGTTTTCTGGTGCCATCTAGTGTAGAGCTGTCCCATTGCTATGCAAAGGTGAGTCGGCATTTTCAAATCCTGAAAAGAAAATCAAGCAACAAAAGGGGAAATTTTTGTTTTATTTAAACTTAGTCTAGATTTTCACATTTCTTAAAGTACATATTTTTTATGCTAATACAAGAATACACGATTTATTAATGTCCTTTTCGTTTCGAATGATGCTACTGGGCCTCTACTGAGAGAGGTCATGTAACAGATTTAATTACCCACCTGTAGTCTTGAGCCTGTACCCCCTATATCTCACACTAAGATACGAAACTTTTTAATGAAAATATTTTGTCAAAATTTGAGCATTTTGTTAAATTCTCCATAGGTTTTTTTGAAGATCTTTTGGAAAATTGTAACTGCATAAGTATTCAGCTCTTAAGAGAATTTATGTACGCAACAGTTACGTTATTTAAGTACAGATTCTAATCTTCCTGGGGTTTTTTTAATCAGTATTTTCCCTTTTATGTTGTAGATTTTCTTGTTTATAAACTAGAAGCACAGGAAACGCTAAATAAAGGAAGGGTAAGTCGTCATTCCTAGTAAAAGTTTTTAATAGTTGATGCTATTTGAGTTGCAAGAAAAAGGAAATGCTTTGCAATTATAACTGTTCAAAGAGGTCTCACAAAATACTAATTGAAAGAACACTCACTTATTCAATTTCTACTCTGCATGCGTAAGTGCTCTGCAATTCCTAATTATCTGAGCTGTAATAGGGGATCCTAATATCTTTCCAGAAAATTAATTTAGAAAATATCCTCCTGTTTATATTATGGTAGTTCAAATGCAATGTTACCATTTTTAAGGGGAAGTGGGAATAATAAGACACTAGAAATTTTTGTAGCTTAGTCCACAGGGAAAAGGACAGTGACAACTTTCTAACACATGGTCTTTGAACTGGAAAGTATAAAAACATCAAGAAACTTTGTTTTATATACCGAGTGCCAGAAAGCAAGCTGTATCTGGCAAAGGAGCCAGAGACCTGTAGAGAACTCTTTATAAAAAGCGAGTAAATTAGGATTTTATGGCTACTTCATGTTGAAACTGGGGAGCAGTTTGTGAGTTGAGTAACCTAAGTTAAAATACATTGTTGCTGCAGTAAGTGCAAAGTATATATGCTTGCTATGTTCCAAAGCAAGTGGAGATATTAACTTGTTTCCTGGGGAGTTATGTCCCTTGGCTCGTGACTCCTAAATAACTGCATGTACAGAGGTTAGAGGAATGACAGTATTGTTCTGTTTAACACTAGTATTTTCGTTTTACAGCAAGACTCAAATAGCCGATACAGTGCACTGAGCGTACAACACCAGATGTTGAAGGTAGGTAACTGAGATATCCAGTTTCACAGGACACTGGCATTCTGCTATGTCAGGGAGATAGGGCCTCACTGGCTTCTGGTAATTCACTCCAGAATGTTAGTACATCGATGGTGCCTTCTGCTTACAACAGTACCATTAAAAGATGCTTTACTGCAGTTCTTCCTAGTCAGGCTTTCCAGTGGGTAATTTAATCTTCTCAAACGCAATTACTTGTATGGAACGCTGACTTATCAGACTTTACATAGTTTGGCATGTAAGGAATTCCTTAAACACATTCAGCAGCTCCCAATGGGACAGTGCAACTGCAGGGTGAGGTGACATAGCCCTAGAACAGGAGACTACTCATCACAGAGATCATTTTGTGTTTGGGAGGAGCTGCAATATGCATGCTTTGAATAATAAACTTCTTGTTATGAATGCTTCCTATTCATCTGGACTTATTTAACAAATTGCCAAAGACAATATTAGCCAGATATGCAGATACAGAACTGTTTAGTGTCCAACTTGGTGTTTGCAGAGTCAACATGAAGAACTAAAGAAACAGCATGCTGACCTTGAGGAAGATCACCGAAAACAAGGAGAAGAGTTTAGCAGAACGTTCAGTGATCACAAGGAGCGATACTTACAACTACAGCAGGAAAAAGAGCAGGAGATCTCTAAGCTGAAGGGTACATGCAGCCTGTATCTGGCTGCCCATATTAAAATGTGTATTTGTCATTGTGTTTTGTGTGATGTGAGACAGAAAGGCATTGTTTCTGTTCTCGCTAACAGGTCATTCATGCATCTTATGCCTCCTGATAAGTTACATTTTATTGATGATTCTCTGTGGCCTCTTTCTGAAATGTATTCATATGTGTGCTTCGTGTTTCTATCTAGATTAGAGAAATAGTAAGAAACGCAGCACTTAAAAGCCCGTCAGGTGTCAGTGGCTGGTTTATCCAGTCTTTCATTTTTAGTTCTAAAGTTTCTATAAACCTGGAAAAATCAATTTGCCTCTTTACTCTTTTTTGTAAATGAAAGGCAATCTAAGAATGTTTGCCACTTCTATCAGAGATTTAATTGTGCCTTTTTATGAAGTGACTTTATATACATTTTAGACCTCATTTTCTCTATATGTATCAGCTTCTCTGAAACATGTTGCACCTTGTATACTTGGATGATGAAGTATTCATTTTTTACTCTTGGCATCCAGTTTCCTATTAAGGACATTCTTTGCAATTTGCGGACCTCTTCAATCCTAATTACACAATTGCATAGAACAAAAGGATGGGGCTCTCCCCATCAAGGGCCTTCAGCCACTTTCTGCCATGTGTCACTAACACATGAGTTAGTTTTGGAGCTGTCTGCAGTTTTGTCTGCCTACTATTTTGCAGGCAGAGGCTGTGTTTATTAGTTCTGCCTTGGCACCACACCAGTGAAGTCATGCAGCTAGCTCTTGGACTGAGCTGGATTGCAGCCTGGCAGCTTGGAGTGTGGGAAGAGCTTGCCTGTGTCTGCTTGCAATATTCCACATCAACATAATGTAAGAAGTGGGAAGAGAAGCCCCTTTCCCTGGTCCCAGAACATAAAGCTTTTTAAGTATGCTGGCCATCTGGGCACCTCTTCCAAAAGAATAGCTTAGTCCTATGAAATAAAATTCTTACCCACCAGATGTGATGTGGGGGAAGAAAGAGGAGGGTGGCTTCCTCTCTGCATTTTAAAGATTCAGATTACCATAATGAATTTTACCGTCTGCAGTCCCCAGCATGAACAGTGATGCATAATTCCAGTTGCAGACTGGGTGCGCTAATATAAAATTTAACCAAATTTTACAATTTTCTGCTTGAAAATGTAAGGCTTTTTATAGGGCTGGGGAGACATGTAACATAAAGAAGCCATACAATTACTCCAATCCATTTTTACTATAGCAATTGTGTGGGATTTGATGTAGTTTGTGCTTAATCTAGTATTATAAATCTGACCAGGTTTAAATTCTGTGTGTCATTTCTTTTAAACAGAATCCCTGTATAACTTAAGGGAGGAGAACAGACAGTTGAGAAAAGCTCACCAAGACATTCACACCCAGCTACAAGATGTCAAGGTAGGCTTTGCTTTGGGGAGAACTTTCAAGACCATTAGGAAAAAGAAAAATTTTCCCAAGCTTTAACAAACCGGAAATAGGCTATGCTGAAACTCGTAGTTTCTGTTACGTGGCAAAAAGGAGAGGAATATGGCTGAACTAGATTTCTTGTCTTTTGCCACCTACACTTTAGGTACATGCTCATTTGGAAAAAATAAAATAATTGGAAGAGAAGTATTTAGTATAGAAATTGGAATTGGAAATTTGACTTTGCAAGTTAAGAATTGTGTTTTGGCAAACTAAGTTTGCTGAAATGAATGTTTTCCAGCTCTATTTTTTTTAAACATGCATCAACATCTACTCCAACTTTTAACTTTATTTTAGTTACACAAATTCTGGCCTCCAAAATTTTTTTTCCTGGCATGCTCGCTTTCTCTGTGTGTTTAATATGCATTCCGTGTTAAATAAATAAATGCTGTCATTCCAACTCAGGATTTTCTTTTTGAAATAAATTGAATTATCTTCCTAGTTCAAAATCCCCCAGGGTACCTAATTTACCTTTAGAATGAACTTTATGTGAAACATGTAATGTTCTTCTTTTTGTGTAGCAACAGCATAAGAACTTACTCTCCCAACACAACCAGCTTGTAGTGACATTGGAAGACCACAAGAGTGCACTAGCTGCTGCACAGGTCAGAAAGGAAAGCAGCTTCTGCTAGCTCTAACCTTCCTAAAACTTGTTTCTCTTAGTTCAGCTGACTGTAATGTTATGCATGTAGCCTTTCGCATGGGGAATTTGCAGTTAGTACCATGCTGCACACTGCAGGGAAATGCATGAGTTAAAGGGTTGCTCTTAAGAAGAAGCTGCAACAAATCATAGGGCTGTTGGAAAATAAAAAGCTGTATTATAGGCCCAAGAGTGCATGTGTTACTGATAAGAAGTGTATCTCTGCTTCCATGAGAGCTGTCAAATACCTTTCTTTCTCTGTCTTCTCTGATAGAACTTCTATTAGTTTAACATCCCACACTGACATTCACATGTATCATTATAAAGACCTGGATGCTGGTATACTATAAAATCCCTTTTTGTGTATGACTGGAAGGTTTATAAGGCTATATACATCAGTCCAACAGAGGTAGAGGAATGTAAACTCCAGGTGGGACTCACATTAGTTAAATAGAAGCAGCTGCATTACCTTTCTTAAACGTAATTTTCAAGTGAACTATCTGTGAAGCACAAACTTTGCTAGACTATTGGAAATTCAGTCAGCTGTGCCAGTACAAGCTGTGTAGGCCACAGGGAATCTGAAAGTAGGAGTAATGTTGAAGCAGAGGAAGACTATTGATGAAAGATCAGAGGGAAAGGCAATGAGGCAGTGTGAAGTTATTTTTATTCCTTACTAATTTTCTTCATTTAAGTATTTTCACAGTCCATAAAATCATTAGCAGCATTAAAAGCATTGGATCTTTTTTTCCCCAGTTCTGTTTGTTGTGCATGTCAATATGTGTAGATATTCAAAAAATAGGGAAAGACCAGGAAAGTCCTTCGTAGGCTAACTATATGGAGAATCTTAATTTCCAGTACTAAAATATGCCAGCGGCTAATTTTAAGTTCTTCTCCCACTGGCCATGTTAGCTGCTTGGCATGTATTTGCTAACATCTGAAATTCCACAAGGGCAGATGCAGGGTCTGATTTAAGGTTCACCAAGTCCAAAGGGAAGCTCCATATACTTCTCCTGGCTTTGATTCAGTTCTTTAACTAGAAAACCTGTGTCACACAAAGCCTTTCTATCTGCAATCAGAATGTGGCATTTATCATATGGAGAACCTTTCCTTCAACAGAAGGGTCTTGCACATTCTTTCAGAACAGAAGGTATTTAGCACAGTTGCATAGTTTCTCCTGCAAACCAACTACAGAAAGTTCACAAGGGATTATTGCTTAGAAACGCAGCTCGATAAATGACCCCTCTATTTCTAAGTGTATTCTAGACATTAAATATCAGTAGTCAGTACTGCACTAATGAATTTGTGACCTGAATCTTTAAGGCACTGTAATCTTTGTACATTTCCATAGCTCAAACAGCCAGACAGATTCATTATATATTTTTATAAACCCTGTCTTTCTGTCAGTATTAATACCTTTTAGGCTATGGCCTTGAATCACAATGTTCAGCTTAGCGACTTGTGCAGCGGAACAGGGTACTTGAATTCTGATCTGGACGTGTGCTGTTTAAATATCCTAGTGTATAGTCTCTCTGCATGGTCAGTGGGGGGGGGGGGGGGGGGGGGCAGGGGGGGGGGGGGGGGGGGGGAAGAGACCCACATATTAGTCTTAAGTAAATAATATTTTTTCCTCTAAAATTTCTTATTGGACTCTCCAGCAGTTAATCAGGAAGCAGAAGTATCCCTCTGGAATGACAAGAGTAATTACTGTGCCTTCTGCTTTGCTTTTAGGCCCGTCTGTTTTAATGGATGCCATAGTCTTTTGAAGATGCTTCGAGGTGCGTCTAGCTTCGGAGCTGTTATGCATTGCATCATGTCAATCTGTAGCACTGTGGATATTGTTTTATATGAGTATTATGCATTGTACATCAATGCATCATGCCTGTCTGCTGTACTATTGATTGCTATGATACCACATAACACACAAAATGACATACACAGTCACCAAGTGTAAACTGTAGGCAGTTTTTAACCTGAATTTTAAAAAGGATTATGAAATGCACCTCCGACTTCAGAACAGGTAGTAAACACACTCACCACCTCCACTGGAGCAACAGAGAAACCCTATCGTGGGGCACCACCTTTTGTATATGCAGCTGGTCAGCTTTTATAAATCCTGTCCATCTCAAAAAAGATATAGTCTTTTGAGATAGCCTTTCTTATACGTCTGCTGTATAGACAGGGACTGGTGTACCAACCAGTCTGGATTCTCATACTAGACTTCAAAGCTTTTTGAGAGTATCCTGATCTTGTACAAAGTTAAACAGCAAATCAAATTACAACGTTTTACTGTTGCATTCCAGGAAGACTTTAGAAATTTGTATTGCCTCTTTTTTTTCCTCTTTTTTTTTCTTGCTCTTCACCGAAGGTGTACTATGACTTTCTTTGTCTCAGTTCTGTATGTTGGCTGTTGTCTTGTGTAACACCTGTCTAAATGTTGAGGATTTGGCATTTTTGACACATATGACTTTCTTTGTCTCAGTTCTGTATGTTGGCTGTTGTCTTGTGTAACACCTGTCTAAATGTTGAGGATTTGGCATTTTCATGACACACATATATATATATATGTATATACTTTAAAGCTACTGTTTCTGAAAGAACTGCACTTCTTTCTACCAGTAAAGGAGAAGTTGTGGTGCTCTTGATTCCCTTGCTTTAGTCTGCCAAGAAAACTGCATCATCCCCTTTTGACAATTCTCCTGCTTGGCATGAATAAAACAAATCTTCGTCTTTGTCCCACAGAGATTTTTCTTATATACTTTGTATGCATGTGCACTTTGGCTGAAAAGATCGTGATGAATCAATGCTATCTAGTGCGTGGAAACAACCAATTTTAAAAGCTCCCATCCCTTCTCCTCCCTGGTATTTGCTCTGATGTGAATATTGAGTCTTTTTACCATATGTCTTGCCAGCAAGTTCACTCCGAGGTGACTACATTTTATTAAGAAATTGATTTGGACACACTACAATTAATATGTTGACTTTAGTCCCAGGTGGAGGAATACAAACAGTTGAAGGACACACTCAACAAAATGCCAAGTTTCCGACAGCCTGAGAAGTTAGAAAAAACAAATGAGCAACTGGAGGTGCGAGCACCGTCTCCCCACAGTGACCTCCCAATACACCATGAAACTGTGGCTGAAGAGCATAAGGAGGTATAAAGTACTGACTGGCTACAGACGCTATAGGAAATGGTTCTTACTCAGCAAAATACTAGCTATGTGCTTAACTTCTAATAGAAGCGTATGTTTAGTTGTACACATTTGTCAGTTCTTGAGTAAAGTAGTAAGCAACAGTTTAATCTTATTGAGTAGTAGAAAAATGTATTCATGATGACCTTTCTCACATGACTGTAAATGCACTTAAAACTGGTTTATGTAAGCTGTTTTAAGAAGTTGCTAAAAATCTTAACTTTTTGAATAGTAAGTGGTCTCTAAAATTTTAGATATCTTGTGTTACAGAAAAGCTTTAAGAAGTTGTGAAGAAATTGTCTTTTCACATGTTTTATAAAGTTTCAGTGGCACACTTAAACTCAGTATATTTAAAATTGGCACACTATCTGATGTTCAAAAAGAAAAAAAGCAAAGCTGTGGGTAAAGTCTAGAAGTTACAATATCAGTTGTGGTTTTGTTTTACAAGAGTTCTTGGCCAGCAGAACCTACCGGAAATAAAAATACAAAGCTTCCTTTGTAGATACAGAATTGTAATAGTTTTTTGTTCTACTTCAGATAAAACGAGGCTTAACCTACTTCATGATGCAATTGTACACCTTGCGTAGCTGTGCAGAGCCAAGAATCAGGTATTGATACCATTTGGCAGGAGGGTAGCTTTTTCCAAAGCAGGCATTTGGCTCTCCTGACAACAGCTTCACTACTGCAGGTTGGAATAAAGGCATCCATATCTGGTCCTTGGCTCTCTTGAAAATATGAAATCCATAATATCTTGTGCACACATAATCTTGTGTATGTTTTGCAGAATGAGAAGCCAAAAGAGAGAGAAGAAATAAATACCCAGGAAAAAGAAGACAGAGCTGAGCATTTTCATGTGCAAAGAAGGACTAATGAGGGCCAGCATGCCAAAGAACTAAATATTCAGGAGCAACAAGAAGCTGGAGAGGATGATGAGCAACGTGTTGATCAAGTTGAAGAGGAACGCAAAAAAGAACTTGAAGAGGAAGAAATGGAGCAGGCAGGTCAGCCTGAGCACTTAGAGGAGGAACAGGATCAAGTACCAGAAGAGCACGAGTGGAAAAAACAGGAACAGAAAGAAGAAGAAACCAACATGTTGGGCGATCATCTTCATTCAGAGGTACAGAGCTCTCTTCTTTTCTACTAATTGATTAGATTTGCTGTTTAAATGGAGGCATCTCTTGTCATTGCTGGCCCTGTATTGCACTCGCCTATTTCTAGATAAAATCAGTGTCATATTTATAGAAAGCTTGGGATTTGGAGCACTCACTGTTTTTTAGATAAAATTGTCATATTTATAGAAAATTTGGGATTCAAAGCACTTGGATGCATAGGATTCAGGCTCAACTTCAGCACACACATACTGCAGTGCTTGTGAAATGCAGCTTAACGAACATTAATTCTGCTGATAAAAAGCAACAGGTGGAGAAAAAGAGCAGTTAGGTTGAATCTCATCTCCTACTTAAAATTTGAGGCCTGTGGTAGCTGATGGGAAGAAGATAGCTGATGGGAATGAGATTTATCTTCAGCACTTTGATGGAGAGCTGTCCTGCCGTACTAATTTGATGCATCTCAGCAAATTGCAATGTGTTTCCTTGTCAGATATACCTAGTTTCTGTAAACACGTTTCCATCTAAATGTTCGCTGTCGTTTGACAGGAAATTTTAACTGCAAGATGAACATGACTAAAAGAGCCAGGGGAAATCAGTGTGCAGCAATGGCAAGTCTTGCTCTATGCAGCTCTAAATAAAACCAGCAAATCCTGGATTTACATTCTAGATTGGATCTCCGGTGGAAAATATATTTTACTGATCTCACATTAGGCTCTGTAAACACTTACTCTCCTAGCAGATTAATTCTATAGCTTCAGTGTGATGAGAAGCCATTGTTGAAGAGGTACAGTGGATTAAAACAACAGCAATAGGTTAAGCTGTGAAACTGGAGTTAGTTTAAGTTACTGCTGGCTGTAAAAAATGTGCAGCGTCTCATTTAAGGCTCAAAGCAGTCCCTACTGAAATTACCAGTTAAATCAATGGAAGCATATTTACTGCCTTAATTGTCAGCCATCAAAACTTGCTTTTACTGGTAATATGTTGGGGGTTTTTATTATTATTGATGTGTAAGAAAAGCATGGCTTCCCCTGCCCATTATCTTTTCTTCCTTCCCCATGTCCTCCACAGACACTCCAACACTTCCAGTCTGTTTTCAAAAAAATAATTAAACTTTCAGCAGAGACAAGAAAACTTAAAATAGCTTTGCTGTAATTCTGCCTATTGCGTGTAGCATCTGCATAATTTTCCCTCTTGTCACAGGTTTCTGCATGCTTGTTTCTGATCATTGAAGTTATGATTAATCTATGACTAACACATTTCTTTGACAGATAACACCAACAAAAGCTGTAACAAAAAGACATAAGCCAGTTTATGAACAACAACTAGAGCAGCAACATCTTGCAGCCCAAAGAGCAGAGGAAGCCTATCAGCTACGAGAACATCAGGAATCACTACACCAGCAAAGACTGCGAGGACAGCTATTACGGCAGCAACAACTTCAAGAAAAAGAGCTTCAGCTGCAGAAACAGGCAGAACAAGGAGAAAAACTCTATAAAAAGCGGCTAAGGTTAAATTCTTTTACACGAGTTTGTTGTGATCTGTGCTCTGGGTTTTATGGCTTCCACCATACCATCTTTGAAAAGAAGGTGGTTTAATGCTATAAACCTAGACTGCCCAGAAACTAAATTCAGTGAGCCTCATCTCCTTCTTTCCAAGGATAAATCTGATTGCTATTTTAAGAGTGTGTTTTCCTTCTTTTTTTTTTTTTTTTTCCTTTTACTATGGAAGCCTCTGAAGTCTGGAGTAATGAGTGCACGTTGCCATGCACATCCTTGGAGGAGGATAGGGGCTTCTGGCATACAATGCCCCTTGTCTTAAAGCTTGCTTTAAATTAGTAATTATTTTCCGCTAAGCAGCAATTATGATCTTGTAGGACTGAGGAGCTCCAGTATCAGATATGCATTAAGGTACCTAAGCTAAAGTTCCTCTTAAATATGAGATGCTGTTTTTAAGTAATTCCATGAGAACTTTCTGGACAAGAGCGACTAGTATTATTTGCATTGTAGAGACACAAGCATGATTTCGGGAGAAAGCAACACCCTGTTAGTGTCATAAAGTTGTTGTGAATGCAGTTATATTCATGATATTGTAGCTTCTACATGCCTTTCACCCTCCCTGTCATATTTCCTCATGCTTCTACTTAGTTAAAAATTGTTAGTGACAATTTTTTGTCTTTTGGAATCTTAAGCCCATTGAATTTTCTTTGCTGAAACACTGAAATATTAATAATTAACTTGACCCGTGTTCTAAAAGGATTTTGGTATAAGAAAGCCTTTCATAAATTGATAGTCAAAATATTCAGTCCTGCAAGACCTACCACACAAGTAAACCCCTTTCAAGATGAATGCTAAACTGCTTAGTCAACAAAATAACTGATCCATGTAGTCTGTTTTTAAGACCCTTTATCTGAGGGGTTCTTTGCTTCCAGTTCATAGTATTTGTGCTTTGATTATGGAATATACTAGTTTAGGAGTTTTGAAAATAGAAGGTAGATCCCATTGATACATGGAGAAATGCAAGCACAGAAGTTAGTATAGTAGGACAAAAAAGTCTTTGTTCTATAAAGTATATCTTTTTTCAGGAAAGATGATGTGAGAAAATATTAGGTAATAGAAAGCTAAACTGGAACACATTCTGGCAGGAGCTGGGAGAGGCAGAGATGCAGTAGGATGGTTTGTTTATTAAAGCAAAACCACACTTTTCTGAAACCGAAATGATGTATTTGCATTTAATTTTCTCAGCCAACAGGCTCATTATGATAACATGGACCATGATATTGTACAAGGGGAAGAAGAGCAAGGTATTCAGGAAGAGGAAGGAGGTAAGATAAAATTTATGTCCCTAGCATGTTCACAGGTTCCCTGTGTACTGCCTTTCATGCGAGATTTAATATTCATTTCATATCCAGTTTGGATTCAAGTGAAACAAACTCACAATTTAAAACCAGAAGCTCAAATAACACTGGTTGAACTGACTGAATGAAATGCAGGTATTACTAAAGATCATATCAATATTCCTGAAAGGAAAAGTGTCCTTTTGATTGAGCTACTAGGATAGGGCTTTGTGGATCTTGGTTACATTCCTGGCTTTGCCTATGATTTTGTTTGATCTCTTCACATTATATAATCCTTCAGTGTCGGTTTCCTACTAGCAGTAAAACAATTCTGTTAGCGTTATCTGTTTAGGTGAGCTCTTTAGGTAAAGGCTGCCTACTGCTAAAAGCATGTGTGAAAGCTAGTATATATGAGACTCTTTTTCTTAAAAGGGCTAACTAGAAACTGCTGTAATATAATAATAATAATAATAATATCAAAAAAATTGTCAGCTTATGAACGTGACAACCAGCACCAGGATGACGGTGAAGTTGATGATCAAAATAATGCAAATGAACAGCAAGAACCAGAACATCAAGTAGAAAACCAGCAGGCTGATGAATCGGTGAGTATGAATTAAGATGCTATGGATTGCAATCGTTACTGAAGTGAAAACCCAGAATCTCATCTAACATAATTGCGCATTACAGAAATAAGATGAACCAAAGGTCTGCTAGGAAGACAAGTTTGACAGTTTAAATAGATCATAGATGTAGTTTTAAAGTTGTCCTTACTGATTTGGGAAGAAATCAAAAAAAGTTTCCTTGTTGGAAGCAAGCTGCTTTTCTACATTCCTTTGATCTGTGCTTTAGGTGGAAAAAAGGATTTGGACTTAGCTGGGACTTGAACAGGTAAACTTGGATTAAAAAAAAATAACAGGAGTAACTCATTGGTGGTCAGTCAAAGAGTGGTGATGGTATTTTTCATACTATCATTAGTTAAGAGGGTAAGAGTCAACTCAATAGCCACGGAAACCAGCTGGAGTCAGTACAGAAGTGTGAGATCTTGAAAGAGAACATACTTCAGCACTGAACACAGCTGCGATATCAATTGCACAGAGATCTGGATGCAGGAGATTCAGTCCTGTACCTTCCCCCAAGTTCCATCTTAACTTGGTGTTATGGAATGTCAAGCGTATCATCTTTACTCCCCTCCCCCTCAGGAAATTAAATTGTATAGTAAATATCTAAAGGATCTTTAACTTGTCAGCTATAAAGATATCAGTAGTGTTTTTACTGAATGATAAGCAGAAAGAAAATGCTCGTTTTGTGAATGGCAAAGTATGATGAAAAGTGAGTGTTGTTTTGTTTTATTATAAACATAGACAAGGTCAATATTGCAGGACAGGCTGGTACTGAAAGATCACATCAGCTCTTTTGAGCCGTGAGCATTTAAACTCTTACCTTTTTTCACCCGGTCTTACCAGGCATTGTCAGTTGTCAGTCAGTAAACAAAAGGAGTTCAACAGTTTATGTGAAATAAGTCATCAGCTTCAATGTGGCTTTTAGCAGACAGATACTGCAGTTCTGTCTGTGTTCAGTGCTGAAGTACTTTTTCGTCCAGGAACTGACACTTCTGTATTGGCTAGGGCTTGATCTAGTGACCCCTGTTGCCTGTAGAGAGATTCGAGCTGGTTTCAGTGGGTATGGAGTTGGCTCTAACATAGCTCACATTGGGGTATCTTTCAAGTGAAATGGAATTTGACTGTGAGATAAAAAATACGTATTTAACATTCACTTCTAAAAATTACAGAAGGCAGCCATGGAAGATGTGAATCCTGCTGATGACCCCAACAATCAGGGAGAAGATGAATTTGAGGAAGCTGAGCAAGAGAGAGAAGAAAATCTACCAGATGAAAATGAAAAGCGCAAGGAAACAAGTCAGAAACAAGGACATCCGGGAATGGAAGAGCACCTAGTGGTCAGTAAAGGGAAAGGAAGCATCTGTAGGTCCTATTTAAGGACAGTGTAGCACAGCTTGGCAAGGGAATGCTGAACTTGGATTTTTTTTAAAGATCTCTTTTAAGCTGTATATGACATGTGCGGGTAAAAGTGTGGAATTACTCCTGGTGATACACTGGTATGTCTTTCATCACTGGTGCCACTCAGTGAGGTTCTGTAGCCTCATAGTTCAGGGCCCCTGTGTTTACCTTCACATAAGCCCCTGCAAGAACAGTCTTCATGTTCATACAATCTTCATGTCTTTCCACAAATTCCTTCTATGTTGCTTCCATGCCATCAACACTCGATCAACTGTAAGCAGTGGTGTCACTTTTCTTCTATGGCCGTTCCAGTGAATGCTGTGCATTTCAACCGTGTTTAAACTGTACACTCCTCTAGGCAGAGATAATCTGTATTTTTATGGCATTGGTCTTTAATGGTGTGAATATTTCATTGTCTTCCTGCTTAGTATGGCAAGTCTTGCTTTATTCTGTGAAGTGATTTTTATTACAATCATTCTGCTGTCTATTTTTTAATTTAGGGCAGTTCTAAATCATGTAGCTGGGCTATCATTAATGCTAATGAACGCACAGTAACTTCTTATGCTATTATTGTTACTTTAGCTTTACATAAAGTTTTAGTTTCAGAACAAGAAGCTTTAATCTTCAGTCTTCTAAAGTTAATAGGCATGCACATAGAACTGAATTCTTATATGATCTTTCTGCAGATGGCAGGAAATCCTGACCAGCAGGAAGATAATGTGGATGAACAATACCAGGAAGAAGGAGAAGAGGAGGTAAGAAAACAGACGTAAGGCATATGTGGACTCAGGCAGCAAAGCACATCTCCATTAATGTTCAATGTTGGCATCTTTTATAACTGCAAAATGAATCCAAATCACTTTGTCTGACTTTATGAAACCTAGGAAGTCTCTGCCATTACTCTGCTGTCCACTTCTGGACACATTTCATGTTACTCATACTTATATGCTGCAATCCATTAATGTTCCACGCAACACAGTATTAATTGTGCAATAATTGAAAAGATTAAGCCATTCACAATGCAAGGAAAAATTCCTGAAAACCTCAAGCTCTCTGAAGGTCACCGAAAACCTCATTAACTTTGCATCTCTGATCACACACTGCTGTTCTGGGCAAACTGCTTCCTTGGCCTGTTACTTACTCTTTAGCTCTGACTTTGATTTATCTGTGCTCCTCCTAAGCAATCCAAGTTATGTAAGCCCCTACTATTTGTGGAGTCAAATAGTCAGGAAGCTGTTAGCATGTTGCTTTGAAATGGAAGAGAAAAGGAGGGGAAGGGAATTCTTGCTTCGTATGTTGAATGGCATGCTCATTATGCATGCACTAGCATAAGCTGCCCTGCAGTTCTTCAATACATACCTAATCGATTGCTATTTTCTACTTCATACATAATGACTTACAAAAAGCAATAGAAACAGCTACTCATTACTCCCTTATGGGGACCACTTTGTCTAGATTAACTGGTATGCACTTAGAATTCACCAGTTCAAAATACGGTTACTTAAATCAAACCAGGTCATTAGGAACTGGGAATAGCTGGCCTTTGGCAGTTACTCTTTGGCTTACAGGAAGTAATTTAATACGTTTCTTAAAGGACTATGACCAGTGTGCTTACTGGAAGTATTAAAGAGTGAGCGGTGACTGAATGAGCAATCAAGAAAGAGTTAAGATGCTGTAATCGGGAATAGTTTCTTTAGTAGGTTGACTCAAATATTACACATTGCTGTTGTTCACATCTTTCCCATATACCCCTCAAAGTCATCCAGGTTTGATGGCTGCCCTTCTGCTGGCAGCAATACCTAACCCCAAAGAACTTGTTCGCAAGCAGCTTTGCCTCCTGTTGGAAGCAACTGCTAAATACGCTCTCCTGCTACTGATACTGTTGAGCAGGCTGTTGCTGCTGCTGGTCAGGAGAATGTGATAGCAGCTGCTAGAGGGAGGGAGTCCTGTCGAAAGCAGCAGTCTCGTCCTTGCTCTTTATGGCAGGGGTAGGTGGCAGCACTGAGTGGCAAATGCTTCCCAGCGAGGTGATGCAGCTTTTTTCCATGGGGAGAGCCGTGTGGCCTTACAGAAGCATCTTACCTAGCTTGCAGGACACCATTTGGAGCAGATGTGCATAACAACTGAGTGGCAAATGCTTCCCAGCGAGGTGACGCAGCTTTTTTCCATGGGGAGAGCCGTGCGGCCTTACGGAAGCATCTTACCTAGCTTGCAGGACGCCATTTGGAGCAGATGTGCGTAACAGCATTCTCCTAAAGAAAATCAAGCATGCCTCTTTCAAATTTGCACCTAACCATAAAAGGACATGGAAGTGAGGGAAAATGCTGACATAAAAGAAAGAAGTGATAGATCAAGATCTGAACATCTGGAAAACAGATTCAGTGTGGCCTGCTCTCTCTTCAGGGACAGAGTTGGAAAAGATTATTCTTCACTCCCAATCCCCCCTTGCTCTTTTGTGGTTTTCCAGGAGCAGTTGGCAGAAGGATCACTCAACTGCTGTGAAAACGTGGACAAAGTTACCGTTAAATACCTACATTGCATATCGGAACTGCAATAGTTCTAGGAGTCCAGGGTGGGGTGGAAGTGTTGGTAATGACTCTTTGCTGTGTCATGACACTTTCACTACGAAGGACAAGGAGAAAATAATATATATGTAAAGTTGAAAGATAGAATGGAAATCTAAATGTGTTAACTGATGTTGAGAGGGTCTGTGAAAATTGTAGTTAAAAGTTAAATATGCTGTCAGAGGAAGTGAGTTTCCTGATTGTTGGGTGGCGTTTTTTTTTCCTCCTTTAACCTCTCCATGCCCTCTCCTCCCTTTCTTTTGAATCTTCATTCTGTAAAAGCGTAGCTGTGAAAATGCGTACATTTATGCCACAGGCTACTTTTTTAAAGGAAATAAAAATATACAGAACATCTCTGTGCTTTGTAGATCCAGGAAGATTTGACTGAAGAGAAGAAACGAGAACTGGAACGCAATGCTGAAGAGCCATATGGTGAAAATGACGAAAATGTAAGTACTGTGTAAACCCACAAACTCAGTGACATGATTAAACACTTAACATAGCTGTGATCATGTCACAGTGACATTACATAATAATTGTTGTAGCTTGCTTTAGATCATAGATCTTAAAATTTCACGCTGTCCCAACTTCCTTTTACTCATCCTTCCACCCCCACATCCATTCTTGCTGCCTGGAGGTCTTTGGAAATCTTTTCCTGTTTCTGTCCATCAACGCTGACAACTCCAGCTGACAGTCATTTTTCCTTTTCCTTAACTTCATCTCATTGGCCCAAAATAAGATATGAGGAAACTGGCAGTTGCACTGAATCTGTTTTTTCTTTGTTTTGTTTTGTTTCCCCAATCAGGCAGATGAAAAGAATAACGGAGGGGCAGATCAAGAGCAAGAAATGCAAGACGAGAACAACCAGAAAGAAGCTCATGAAGAAAATTATGAGGAGGAAGAGGAGGAGGAGGAGGAGGAAGGCAGAGCTGTTGCAGCAAAAACTCGTAGACGAGGGGAGATGTAGTCGTCTTAATTTTTTGTGCAGCACACAAATTCCTGTTGTGTTTTTTTTTTAAATCAACAACTTTTTTAGGATATTTAATTTCCAAAAAAAGTTTGTGTTTTACACTGCTTACTTTTCTATTAGATGCTCTCATACGTTTATATGAATATGGTATTTTGATACTCTAGATTAGCATTTCTTTTCTATTAAAGCTGTACATAAACAGACATCATATAGGTTTAATTTTTCATAATTCTGGGCATGTTTTATAAAGGCCATTTTGGAATACACTTT
This sequence comes from Aptenodytes forsteri, assembly GCF_000699145.1. Classification (NCBI taxonomy): domain Eukaryota; kingdom Metazoa; phylum Chordata; class Aves; order Sphenisciformes; family Spheniscidae; genus Aptenodytes; species Aptenodytes forsteri. Next base: position 907,178 of record NW_008795378.1, on the reverse strand, counting down.
CACCTTGTCCAAGTCTGACAGAGGTGTTTGGTCTAATTTCAGATACATTCAACATCTGAGGGAATATATCTAGTGCCTAAACCCAGTCGACATTAGTCGCTCCAACTCTCATTGTCTTCCACGACACAACTTTTATGACTAATGGCTGGCCACGCTACCTGTCCAAGAAATGATCTGCGGTGCTCGTAGAGGCCCACGGGTAGTTTCATGCATTATAATCTCATGAGATTCTTCAAATCCTTGAAGATAAGCACATGCCTAGCTATTTGCAGGACCAGGCCTTTTATAGGTACAGAACAGTTATAAAATATGCAAATTTTACAAGCCTTCAAAATACAGCCAGGTTAACAGCTGTCAATTTTGGCAGCTGTTTATATAGAGTTAAATTATGCATTTATTTTAATGAGCATACCTAGGTACTTCAATTACATGCACTACATAGCAGATAATGCAAATGGTGGTATGCTGAGATGAGATGTGAGCTAGAAACCAATTTAGACTTGAAGATCCATTATGCCAAATCAAAACACTACAGCTGTCACACGAATGGAGATTTACAGAAGGAACAATTTTGTTGTCCTAGCTAATATATAAAATATTTGACCGGAGAAGTATAATTACATTGCTTTCTGGAGACTGTGGAGAGGGTTAAGGCATGTTAACTGAGTTGACGTGATTGGAGCAAGATGTTGAACTAAGGCCTTTACCTTCTTTTACTTATTTATTTTTAAGTCTATGCTGGAGGGATTTCTGTGTCCCCTAGTGTGAAAACCAGACTAGAGACAAATCCCACAGAAGTTGGTTTTGTTTTGGTTTTTTTTTGAACAGTAAACATCTCTAGCACTGCATGCCAAAATGTAAAGGGGGGGTGGGAAACGACACAAAAAACTGTGCCTTGGAAGGGTACTATGAACATAATCACAGTGCATGAATATATACAATATTTGTATTGGTACAGACCCTACTTATTTAATATATGTTAAAAGGAGAATGGGAATCTGGATTTCCTAGGCTATGCCCCATTGCTGGAAATGAGGCGCACAGTAGCTCCCCGTGAAAGTGTGTGTTAATATATAAAAGGAGAGGGTTTGGGATTTTTCCCTTTTTTTAATAATGATGCATAGCAATGTTTTTAGTTTAACTTTTTATATGAATGTAATTTAACTCATTTTTCTACTAACTCAATTATATTTTGTTTTATAGTTGGCTTCCATTCTTTGCAATTTTCCTAAATGTCCCAGACACAGTGCTTATGTTTCATAGGAATATTTTTGTCAGCAAGTATTTTGGGTTTTCTAGTTACCATAAATCAGATTTACCTTATGTATAAAAAAAGTTTACATGATACTGTAAAATGTATGATATGTACATAATCTTCAGAATACAATTATTTTGGTAAATTGGCCTGTATTTTTAATGTCACGGTTGCAGTATTTAATTATTTGAGGCATAATAAAACTTGACTGCAGTCAATAAACTAGAATATAGTTATTGATCTTTCACAAGTGTGATGATTTGTTTTAGTTTTCCTAATGAGGCATTCATACTCTGTTTTAATAGAGCACAGTAGAGACTGGCAGAGGAAAGGAGGGAGCTAGGAGCCACGACGGCATTTTCAGTGAAGGGGGGCAGGGTTAGGACCAACATTAGCAATACTGGCAGTTTTAGCACTCTACATCATCATTGCAACTGAGGTCCTTTTCCAGCTGGAGCAATAAAACGTCTTAGCCTTCTGTATCAAACATGGGTCTGTGAAAGAGGAGGAGGGAGGGAGAACCCAAGCCCTTTTCCACACAAGCTTCTCCCATGAGCAGGACCAGTTGTCCTCTCTTCTGCCCACCCCATGGTGCAGGAAGCCATCCGTGCTGCCTACGTTGGGCCCACTCGAGCTAGGAGGAGAGCCCTTCCTCCCTGGCAGCGGGAGAAGGCTAACTCTGAAGGTACAGGTGCATATCAGAATACAAAGGGCTCTGTCTTTTCACAGTCTCTCTCGCACTTATAACGAGCTATACACTTCAAGCATTTATATTAATGACTACAGCATTGCCTGTGGAGAACACAGACTGTCTTCTGCCACACTTACAGTGTGGAAAAAGCCACTTCCAAAGTCATCTGCAGGTACAAACTATCTACCAGCAGAGCATCTTTGCATGAAAATAAGCTGCTGCTTTCTTCTCTCCAATTGCTTAAGCAATTTGCTGGCTATAGATGAAATTAAGCAGGTGCTCGCATGTTCTGCTGGCTTGTGGACCCTGCCGTTCCCAATGCCCCTGGGCATAGAGCATGTTTATTAAGCAGCTTTGACGACATCTTTTTGTTTACTGTCAGGCTGGGGGGGCTTCACTTGGATAACTTGTGGCTACAGCAAGAGTCCAGAGAGACAACAAAACTGCCTAGAATGAGAAGCTGCAGAATAAGGGCTCCTATTGTGCGTTGTACGAGCCAGTATTCACAGCAGATGCAATATTTACTTCAGCAAGCATAACAAGTTCACATCTAATGTGAATAGGCCAAGAAAGTCTTAATGAAAGCCTGTTCTGTCCTTAATCAAGGGCCTATTCACTTCAGAGAAGAGTTCTTTGACTGAAGATCAACTTTCCGAGTCAGACTTCAGGCTTGGCTGACAATAGCAGTGTGTAATCTCCATAACATGCCCCAGCCACCACTCTAGCAACAACTGATGGTGCTTTCCCACGACTCCCTGTCCAGCGTTGCTCCCTGCCAGCATCTCAGAGCTCAGGTTGGCATGACTCAAAACGCAATTCCTCTGGTCTTCCAATATTTTTTGCAAAGGCTAAGGGCAGACCATGCGAGACCTTGCACAACTGCCTGATCTGTAGCCGCTCGCCCTAAAATGATTCTGACCTCTTTGCCTGACACATGTCATTTAGTGCCAGACCCTGTGGTCCCATTTGTTAGATGAGCTGGTGGTGGGAAGGGGGACCCACGTGGCTGGTCCTCATTGCCATAGGATGTCTTCTGGGATACAGGGAATGCTGAATGCTTTGCTAAATCAAGAAATTAATGTGTTTATGTGACCTAAAAATAAACTGGAGATGGCCCACAGCTCCGGCCTTGTGGGCGTACAGAACGAACGGCAGAAGGAAATGCTCTCAGTTTTACTGCTCACAGAGCGTGATTCCCAGCATGACACTATGGCAAAGAGGACTAATGAGAGTCACATCAACAGAGTGAAAATACGAATTCAAAGGGAAAAGTTACATCACTTCTGGATTTGGCAGCAGCAAGACAGCTATTGGTGTACTGTGACCAGGTCTAGCATCCACTCACCAAAATATTGGAGACTATTCAGGGAACAGGGTGAGAGTGATGGGAAAACTCAGCTTACAGAAAGAAAGTTCATGCCACAATCAGCTCAGGAAAGAAATGTTGGGATGACTTCATTGTGAGCTAGGAGGACCTACAGAGGCAGCCAACTGGTGAGACAGGAGTCCTCAGCCTCCCAGTGAAAAACAAAAGAAAATCCCACAATAAAATTCAGGCCAGAAATACAGTGTAAATGTTTAGTAATGAAGTTAATTAGTCATTGCAGCAATTATTTTAAAGGCTGTGATGAATTCTTGATCACTAGACATCTTTTAAAAGTCTTTCTAGTTCAGGCCCAGCTTGGGCAACACGAGAGAAGTCCTACTGCCAACAATAAATTGAAAGGTCAGTCAAGAGGATCATAATAGCATGCTTTAGCCATAAAATACATGAACCAATAACACTCAATGCAAAAAATAAAACCCAGTGGAATTCATTCTGTAGGTCAGAAAATCCTCCAACAGATCAGATACAATATTATGGCTCCACAACTCACCTCAGTAAAATGACTGCTCCTTGCCACATTGCCTTTAACAGCTCCATTTACATCAGGGAGTTTGAAACCACCTGGAGGCTGAAAGCCACCACGCGCCATCAGGGAGCTTCTCAGCACCAGCATGCAGGCAGCACACTTTATATCCAGGTTTTGTCCAAATCTATTAAATACCAGCATGCTAACTTAAGGCTTGATCTAACCCAAGCTGAAAAGTGAGTTAGATAGCTCTACTTTAAAGCAACCATTAGAAAAATCTTTGTGATTAGGAACGAAACACACAGATACACTTATTGAAGTACAAACTAGTTTCTGACAAGTTTTATCCACTTTTGCCGCAGGTTTTCATGATAAAGGAGCTGCAGAGCAGTCATTGCTAAAAACAACCTTCACTCAGCTTTTCAAGTCTGAGCACGTAAAATCTGTTTACTGTGTGCACAGAACTTCTTACTCTGCTACATGCAGGAAATAAATTTATATTGTTACAGCCAAAATATTTGCAGGGTGAAGGGAATGAGAAACCCAAAGCTGCATATCCAGAGCAAGATAAAAAGTTGCCTTCAGTACACCTGACACATCATCAGCCTTCAAATATTCCCTTCCACAGTTCTTGCTTTAATAGTTCTTGCTGGTTCAAATGCAAAATTATTCATTATTTTCTCATCATCATCACTTCTAAAGGGAATAATAACCCAGCTAACTTTGCCATATCTACTAAGAAAGTATTTTTAAATTTTTATTAGAAGTTCAGCATATTAAAGGTATTTATCAGCTCTGTTATAGTTAGGGATTCAGCTGACAAGATTAGCAATGTCTCTATTTGTTCCTACAGGCTGAAATGCACAATAGAAAATTCACAGGCATGTTGTTATCATTAATCTATGATTCCTTGAAACATAATCATTGCACTGTAATAAATATTTTGTTCTCAAAGCTTCTTCTATCTGCAGATCTCAAACCATTTTAAAAAAGCGCTAAACCCTTTCTTAGAGCTCTCGCTCTAAGCTTGCTCACAGAGGCAAGGCAGTGCAAGTGATTTGGAAAAGGTTTTTGAGAGGAAACTTGAGAACAGAGACCAGATTGGGGCTGAGTTTAGTCCCAGAGTCCTGCTATACCTTCTGATCACGATCAGCAATATTAAACTGTATCTTCCGCATGTTTTCAACCACACAGCAAAATGGTTCTATCAGTTCAAAAAACATTTTGCAACAGACTTTTGACCTGGGGCTGATCTCTCACTACTTTAGTCTTACAGCCCTTGCTTGTACAAGTTCCTGGCCTTCCTTTGCACCACCTCTGATGTCAGCTAGGTCCTATGTGTTTCCTTAGCTCCGTATCTACATTTCAACCGCATGAATTAATGCTCCACCAAAACTTCAGAGGTGGCAAAACTGTCAGGACATTTTTCATCGTAAGTGCTATGTATGTCAGCCACGTACATGACCACAGCATCACAAAATGCCTTGAAAACACTCATGGTGCCCTCTAAGCCAAAGGAACAGACCCTCCAGCAAATGTCCATCACAGAGCTAACTGGCTAGAAAAGTTGTCATTTTCATAGAGTTGCCTTTAGTGATTGACACAATTCCCAGCATTTTCATAGCCCTATAGACTTTCACAGGATGCCCACAAACAGCTCTGCTGCTTCAAGTTGGGTAGGAGTCCCCTTCCCAGTCAACCATGCCAACATATGAATGATGCTTTGCTTGTGTATCTATCTATGCTACCTCACCCATCTCTAAGTGCCACTTACATACAACAGCTGGGAAATACAGTCCTTTCTCCTCAGTGCTTCTTTTATTTCATAAAATAAACCGTTGCTGCCCGCAGAATAATTCAGCCAGATCCACTCCTGCTGCCCATCACCCTACCATGGTCGGTGCTCGACTGAACTGAAGCAACTTTGATTTCTACAAACATGTGAGTCACAAGCACTGGTAAAGCTTTTGAGGTAAAAAGAAAGGACTCTGACTACAGCAGGAAATGGCTCAGCCCTTACTGCCCACGTGAGATTTCTCCCCCGCTACCTAAACTCTCAGTTCATTTGCTTTTCTGTTTGAAAATGGGCCTCCAGAACACCCTGAGCAACGAGCACACCCTTTTTTGCAGTTCTGCGGGCAATGCACTTGATCATCACACAGTGTCCAAAGCGTGGGCAGTTCTGCATCCCTCTTTGGTCACTGAGCCCTTGTGATTCCCCAGTTGCATTTTATAAGAATGTGCTGTAATGGTGCTGTTTAGGAACGATGTTCTTCTGCTCCAGACTGCAGGAAGAAACAACCATCTCCCTGCATCTGATACTAGAGAAAAACCAAAATGTTGACTTTCTGATCAGAGGTACACAACAAGCTGTTTTGTGATTTCTTCATGTTTCTTTGTCCTTTTCCAAGAGGGAGAAGGTGACTGTAAGGATGAGCTTGCTGAAGAAACTTCTGTGTAAAGAAAAATTTCACTGCTAAGGATCAGGGCTGAGCTCTTGGTGTGCCGCAGGTCAGAGCCTAGCTGTCAAGCAAGCCACAAGCATTGTGACAAATTAGTGACTGTTTCCTAAATGTTTGTAGAGAGTCCTCAAGTCTTCAGCATTATGCAGGAGGCTCATGCAATTCATCGCGCCTTCCTCACGCAGAGGATGGCGTTAAAGACTGAAAGAAGATGGCCAGGGCTGGCCCAGCAGTACTTCCTGCTGAGGGCAGTGATGGTGAGAGATGTGGCTCCACAACCTCTCTTTTCTCAAATGAACAAAAATATCTACAATATAACTCGCTGCCACAAAGGCAGGATTAGGGGATCTCATGCATCAGAGGTCAAACAAATTGGAGGGTCTGTGTTTACATTAGTACCTCTCTGAAGGCTGCTGGGTTTTACCATGAATTTGCATAGCATCCAATGGAAACGTCTCTCTCCTTATCAAGAATTTTTGGTTTACCTCACAAATAAGTTAGCACTCTTTCTTTCCTGAAAGAGCTCATATTCTTGTCAAAGCTGACCATTTTACATTTGTCCACAAGGTGCAATTAAGATCTTAACGATGAATTGAAGTAGATAAAAGAGGTGAGCTTTAAGGAAAGGTTAAACTTCACAGGGAACTTTATACACTGCCTTATGTCAAGGGAACAAAAAGAGTCCTAGATGGCATTTTGGAAAAGGCGACATTCTTAATTAATGAACAAATGATATTGTTAGCTGTTCATCAGAACAAAATAGCCAAAGTTGTGTAAAAATGAGATTATGAAATTAATTCACAGTCTGTTTGGGATACATTATTCCACTGACGTCAAAGAGAATGGCAAGATCTGCAGTTTCTCCCTGACCTGTAAAAAAGACAAGCTCAATCTTTCCTGGCAGGAGCAGCAAAGTACCTTTCTAAAGTAGTAATTGTGGTGAATAACCCATGTCAGCCCTCTGCAAGATATTCCTGATTGCAGAAGCCCTGAGCTGTTTGTGTACAGGAGATACTGCAAGTTGGATATGAACAGCCCTCCTGCATTACAGGGAGCCAATTTTCCGGTCATTTATTGTGACAGGTGAGAAATGCGATGGCTCCTATACATTAAGCTGAGACGGTTTATAATACTAAACAGTATCTTCACTCTCAAACAAATCCCGCCTGGATTTAGCTTTACTAATAGTTTTATACTGTAATGCCAAAGAATAACATCAGTATCTGGGAAGACAGAGGGAATCAGAGCATTCATTTAAAAGTTGGTGCAGAGCACAAATGGGAGGTGGACTGTTGCCAGACACCTTGGCACACCTCAGCAGGATCTACTAAGAACAATAGTGGTGCCAATGAAAACTGCTGTATTTAAGTCACAGCTAACCAGGGCCTGTGCCAGGAAATTGATATTAAAGAAAGATTAAAGGAGTTTTCTATTTCACCACAGGAATAACCAACAGGTATTAGAAATGAACATATGCAAATGCCTATTGCAGCAGCTATACCTTTGAAAGCTTAAGAGTGACCTCATGGCAAGTATTGGACATCACAGTTGTTTTATCAGCCACAACGGACAAGCTTAATTCAGCACCAGCCATTGTGCTGGAGTGCCACTGGGAAGCGGGAGATATGGAAGGGACCCAAGGGGGTAGGCAGAAGTGGAATAACTGGAGACATAGCCAGGGTTACTGTGCCAGAAAAGGTGTAGTGATGAAGGCCATAAAACCACATGACACCAGATTTCATTGGCTCTAGTGTCCATGGAGCAATTTGTGTTACCTTGAAATTATACAAATATGTATAAAGAATATATACAGGTATATAGAAATATATATTACATTAAGAAATAGTTTGCGCTGAATTGTATCTACCTGAACCTTGGGCAAAAGGCCCCTGTAGATGAGCTCAGTTCTGAGTTTCCAGCTACTGCCCTTCTCCTGCAATCCGAGTTAGACCTTTATGAATATCTACATCCTACCAGTCTCTTTCACTGAAGAGCAGTAATGTTATGTGGCACAGAAGAGACAACTGCACAGGAGCTCCTTGTTCAGCCATGCAGGCCTCCTGTCATTTTTGCCAGCCTTCCTCTTTGTTGGGATGCATCGCTCCTGAGCTTGGAGGAGGTGATCCTTGAATATTACCCAGCTTTCCTGGGCCCCTCTTCCCTCCAGGGCTTTGTCCCATGGCACTCTGCCAAGCAGATCCCTGAAGAGGCCAAAGTCTGCTCTCCTGAAGTCCAGGGTAGTGAGCTTGCTGTGCGCCCTCCTTGGTGCCCTAAGGATCTTGAACTCCACCATTTCGTGGTCACTGCAGCCCAGGCTGCCCTTGAGCTTCACATTCCCCACCAGCCCCTTCTTGTTGGTGAGAACAAGGTCCAGCATAGCACCTCTCCTTGTTGGCTCCTCTACCACTTGGAGAATGAAATTATCATCATCAACAAAAATGAAAAGACATTGAGATTTATTCTCAATGAGAAAGTTTCTTTAAAATTAGAACATTGGACAACCTGATACTCTTCTGCAGTTTAAAAATAATAGAAAAGTTATTTAGAAAGGAATTTCACATTGGTGTTTTTGTATAAAGGTTCATAAACTCTACCAGGAGACTTATCCAGCTCTGCTAGCCTGAAAACCGAAAAACTAAGAGATCGTGTGGGTTATTTGGTGTCGTTCTGTTACAAAGCAAGGTGACTCAGTGCAAGTATGAGGAAAGAATATGTCATGCCTTCTAGCCTTACTTCAATTTTCCATATTGATTTTGACTGTAATCTAATTAGTAGTTCACCAGGTTATTCTGCATGATGGTTCTACACCGTCAGACATTCCCCTTAGGGCTTGTCCTTACAGCAAATGTCATTAAATTCACAATTTACCTTAGTGCCGGCTACGTTCCCCATCCAGACAAACCTCCATGTCATATTGCTTCAGTTAACACGAAGAACTGTTGGTCTACCACTACTGAAGTGTGACATAGAGTACTGTTTTCCTATCCTTTCTTACCCTGTTTTTATTTATACTGTTTAGGTTTCCTGCCTTTAACAGTTGTTCTTAGGAGGACTGGGTTTCTACTTCTTCATGTAGATCCACACAAATGGCACTGCTACCTCAGGTCTTTCCCTTATACACTAAACTGCTTTATTGAGCCTCATAGATTTAAGTCCTTTGCAGATAATGTCACCATTAAATTAACCTAAACTCAAAATCTGAGCTGTACATTTCTAATCCACGTTGTTAGTGGACCATTTGCATTATAGAAATTATAATCAGTGTTGCAAGGAGTGAAGGAAAGAAGGGGGCATTTACTTCTTGTTGGGTAGCAAAGGTTTCACATCTCATAAACTATTAAATGTTATAGTATGGAAAAAAGAAGAGATTATTTGAAATTCCTCTGTATCTTAGGAAACTGCTAAAGATTCATGAACATTTCGAAGAACCCTGGCTTTCTAGAAAAGTTTCTTGGTTCTCTTTGGTGTGCTACAGATGTGGATTTTTTCATACCAGGTACAGCATCACAGATGCATGGATTAAGATCTAGCATGGGTTGACTGTATTTTAAGCATGGGGGGGTGGGGAGGGAAGTCAACATTGTTCTTTCTACAGGGCAATCCCATGCCTTGCGCAGTTGATTCATGTGAACACAGAGCAACTGCAGTTTCACAAATTGATAATTCTTTTTGTGATTAACATTTTCTATAGCCAAATACACATTTACACATAACCTGGTCTGCACAATTTGCTCATCCTGCATAGTCTCTTACTCTGTTCACAGGCAGCTGAATTTTGCTACTACATGCCTCTTGTAGAAAGTAGTATTCATTGCGAGTAAAAGTACAGAGTCAGGTTTCAGTTTTCAGTTTTTGTTTCCTTGCCTTCATGAAATGGTATTTTTCCTTCTGCTGCTGTTTTCTTGGGACAGTTGTGCCCAGAAGCCAAAGCAGCTGCCAGGTTAGATTTCCAGAGGACCCTGCAGAGGCTCCCTGTCTGTTTCTGTTTACTGACCACTCAGCCACCAATTAACACCCCATCTGTACAGCCACCCAACTCCACAGTGCCTTACCATTGCAAGCCATTGAGCAGTGGGCAACAGAGTTCAGCCCCTCCTCTCTGCCTCTGAAACCCACAAATTTCATCACAGTGAATACACACAAAGAAAACAGAGAGAAACAAAGAAACAAGGCTTCAGCGCTCCCAGGAGGGGCTTCTTTTGTTCAGTTCCTTCTGATTTCACAGGGAGATAAAGGCCTTCCACATTTTGTATTACCGGGCCCATATTCAATAACTTAGCTGCCAGCGAGCAAACTGCATTCGTCCTCTGCAAGACAGGACATACATCTAACCATCAGAGACAGAAAATGGTAAACTTGTAGTAAATTTTCCCCATCCCTCCCAAGATTTGGGCCCATATGGGTATCATCTCTTGCACAGTATTGATGCAAATTGATTGATATATCATCCCTTTTTGTACAAATCATTTACAATGATGTCAAAAAACGACAGATCACGTCATTACTTGCTCTTGCCAACAGATAGCAAACATGCTAACAGCCAAAGTAATACAATACCTAATAAGAGGATTAAGTAGAGAGGATTTCTATTTAATACTGTATTAGCAATAGCAGATACCTTCCCTGCCCATTCTAACTCCCTTACAGGATACAATGTCCACACTTGTAAGGGAAGCTTATTGACATCTGATCAGTCAATAAATCTGTTCTTGTTTTTTAATGACCCCAATAGTGGTTTCCACATACTCACGTAATCTTACCAACAATTTACCCTCATAAATTAATAATTGCCTTTAGGGCCTTTTAAACCCTAGAACCTGATTGAGCTCCTTTGCAACAATTCTCTTCTAATTGTAAATCAAGACTCAGCGCAGAGCAGGATTAAGCCTCACCAAACCAGACGCAGCAGGGCATAACAAATAACCAAGAGAGACAGAGATAACAAGACTCCTTCTGTGCACAAAAAAACTCTGACATCTACAAACGGTAGCAAAAAGCCTTCTCAAAGGAAAAAGGATGATCCCGGAGTTAGGACACTAGATTTGGAATAAGTGGTTTTGAGTCTTTGTTGCTGAATCCTGCATATGACATTTGCAATTAGTTTCCCTTCTGTGTTTCAGTTTTCTGTCTGTGTAAATGGGGAGGACAGCACTTTGTTATCATACAAGGACTTGAACAATAAGAATATATTAAAGATTCATATATAAGTTCATTAAAGCATCCATGCTATGCTAATGTCTCCCATTTAAATACTATAAAAAGCTCAGTGGGCTCTTGACTGAACCATTAAGTGAATGATAGGCAAATCAGAAATGTCCAGGAAAAGAACAGAATTACATTCTGCTATGAAACACTGGGCAACTCCTATAAAAATCAATGGGACTGCATAGAAGTAAATTGCTGGGGAGATGAGCTTTATTTCATGGCTCATAAGTGAAAATGAATCTCTAAGAACCTGTCAGTCCTGACAGCTTTGCCTCTGGAAAGAACTGGCTTCTCGGGTGCTGCTGCCGCTGCAGCCTCCATCCCCCGGACCCGCTCCTTTGGGCGGCAACTCCTCTCCCAGCACAGCTGCCCCCGTGCAAGCAGCCCTGTCCTTCAACAAGGAACCACAGGCTGGAGCGTTAGCCAGAGGAAGGGATATGCCCGTATGGTGCCCAGTCCCCAAAATACTGTGGGGTGGCAGAAAGCCTCTCAAGCCTCACAGGGCTGACTCCACAAAAAGCTGCAGCGAGGAAGATGCTGGAGTGAACGTAGCATCAGTCAGTCAAGCTGTGCAAACACCTCTTTAAACTGTGGGGTTTATTTTTACGTGTTCTGCTTTCTGCCTAACAACCTTATGCTTCAAACAAACAAGTTATTCACTAATAATGCTACCGCTCCACTTTAAAGAAGGAGGCACAGAGAGAGAAAGCAGCCTGCCTGAAAACAAACAGAAAAATCTATGACAAGGCTACAAATTGAAAAGGGAGCAGGGCTGCCACTTGCCTTGAAATTTGTGTCCCAGTCCAGGGCCTAACCAAAGCAGAAAGATGCAGCGTTAGCTAGCTGGTTTTATGTTAGAAAAATTGTTAACACATGGCAGTCATCAAGTAAGAATGGCAGCAACTGTAGTGCTACAAAATACACTACGAGAGGAAAAGATGCATATTTCAGAAACGTGGACTTTGGTGACTGCGCTGTGCTCACTAAACTGGTAGGATGGCTGAATTTGAGGGAAAATGCATGTTAATATGCAAGATGTCCTGCAAACATGAGTAGCTTTGCTGCTGCCTTAGCTTGCTGGCAGAACATTTGCCTACCCTTGTATGCCAGAAACCTAGCGTGTGCCAATAAATTCTCTCTTTTTGGATTACCATACAAATAACTTGTTTTGAAGCTGGCTGTTCGCTTAGGGAGCATAGTGCCATCCTCCAGATTCAACAATGAAAGCCAACAGGGGATCTACACAAATTAGCACTTTGTGGCCGTATCTAGAGATAAAGGTCTATGGGAACAATAGATAAAATCAAATAAATTACATAAACCCCTGAGGTTCCGGAAAAAAACAGACTCAGATTTAACCATTGCCCCCTACTTCTTCACATAAGGAAATTAAAACAGGCCTTTTTATCTGACAGTGAAAAGCATGAACTCCTGAAACCTTAAGATGACAAACCAGCCTAAAAACCAGAATGTAGTTTTCCGCAAGCCAAGTTCTTTGCCTTATCCTCTCCCCAGATACTGCACTTACCTTCAGCTCCCCCCTTCAAGCTGCCAACCTCCTTATACAACCCGTGTCAGGCAGGCACTTCCATCTCACTCTGCCTGATCTTTCAACTATTTTCTTTTTCCATAGTGGGTTTTTTTTTTCCTGATAATGATTTCTTGTTACCCTCCCAAAGGCATTTGAATCTGTTTTCCCAACTCATACAGCACAATAAATTATCAGGAATTAAATTAGCTATCAAAGGAATAATAGACTTGTTCCTTCAAGGGCTAAATTAGTTTTATCATACTTTATCTGGAAGGGGGAAGGTTTAAAAATGTACTCTTCCAACACGTTTTGTTCTTCATTATGTATACTGAAACCTATCTTCAACAGCCACTCAAAGGACCAAGGAAAGTCAGCTGCTCAGCACAGATGGCCTTGAACTAAAGGTCAAAGAAAAGAGCATGAAAAACATGAAAGTACTTTAAAACTGTTCTTGCAGACAGCAGTTGCTGGCTGGAATTACCTTTCTGTAGAGGCTTCACTGTCTTTGAAATGTCTTCTCAGTATTACTGCATTCAATTTAATTTTACAAGAATTTGTTTTTTTGGTAAGCTTTGCTTTGTGTTTTAAGTGGGATTTCTGGTATCTCTGAAGAAAGGAAAAAATATTTGCTTCATTGTTGAAGCATGATTAGGAAATATGGATGGCTGAATTAGCTAAGACATTGTATAATATTAAAACAGCCTGGACTCCCCATCATACAATAAAAACTTAACACCAAAAGCCCTCAAAAACAGACTATGAGAACTATTTTTCCCCGTATATAACATCCTGATCCCCACTGGCAGCTGAGTGGATGAAAAAGCTATACTGGACATTACTACATCTAGGAAAAATGCTGGGTAAATACCTATTGTCTAAAGTCCCTCTCAGCTTGTCAACTGATATCTGAGCAAAATAGAGTATATCATTACTTTGACAGTACTGCTTAAACACTGCTCTCAAATCACAGCTTAGTGCTGCGCTCTGTACAGTTTATTTCCAATGCACTCATTAATACAGAGATTATATGAAAACAGAGAACCCTGGTATAACTGGTACTGAATCTAGAACATTTGTAAGAGCCATCAGTTTGTGCCACCAAGCTGAGCAAAGAAGCCTTTTGGGTACAGGATCTTCCCTTACCTGGGCGAGGCTGGACCAGATGACCTCCAGAGGGGTCCATTCCAACCCAACTATCCTGCGATGTGACATTCATCACAACTTTTCTATCATCACAAGCATTGACACTGAGTTGTCTTGTCCTGACCACTACAATGTATTCCAGCAACAAAATACACCTGTGAGGCAGCCAGTCAAACCCAGCTGCCTTTGGTAAGAAAAAAAGACGCTTGATTACAGGAGGAGTGTGAACATGCAGCAACAGGGGCCATTCTCTAACACACACCCAAACTGAGGAATGGAAATATTGATATGGCTTTATTTGAAGTGGAAATTAGTAGGGGGAAACGTAAATTTCATAATTTTGTAGGAAGAAATGGTTAAACAAAGTGCAACAGAAAGAGTTTGTGATAGATATGTGGGGTGCTTTGAGGAGCTGAATGTGCTCAGCTCTACAGTATTTGTTGGCAGCTCAGCATCTCTGCACAGAAATGGCACCTTGTGAGTCTAAAGAGAGACCTTTAAAATGAGCATCTAGTTAATTTTAAGAAGCACCATAATAAAGAGATTTTATTCCTTTGGGCATCCTATGAAACAGAATTCTTTGAGGCCTGCAGAAAGCCTTGAAGAATAATTTCCACAACCCAAAAAATTAGCACAAAGAGGGGAAAAAGCACTTTAAGCCCAAGGCCTATGGCCAGCTACCTCAGGTAGGCTCTTTCAGGCATGCTGGACACAACAGACTACACTTTTAGCAAAAAGTCAACAACCGGGAGACCCAGAATGGCTTATGGATGAGAGGAAGAGCAGCAAATTGCACCTGATTATTACTGTCAAAAAGTTCAGTGTTTCTCTGTGAAATCTGTGTTTCTTTTGGCTGTAGTTCATTCCACTGAAAAGAAATCTTTTTATTTTTCTAATTAATTTTAACTTTTGGCAGTTGCACTGTAGTTTGTTGGCCAGGGTTTGGTGGCTGCTCTGCTCTCTACAGTTCTTATTGTTAGATAGTTCAGGTCTTATTATTTTGCCCAAGACAATATTAATTGCTGTGCCAGTTTTCAAGGCTCATACAGATATCTATCTAATAGATAAGCCACTAATTCTGTGAATATCTGCTCTTCCAATCAATGGGCTTTGTTAAAACAGGATTATACACTGAAATGAATAAAAGGAGATTCTATAGTGAGTAGCTAAAATTAGTACTAAGGGAGTTACAAAGCCCTGTGCTTCAGGAATAAACCACGTACCGGCTGGTGACAGGCAGACTTGCCCTTCACCTATCTCTAGAAAAGGACAAGAGCTAAGCATATCTGAGAAATACTGTTCATTTTCTTTGAAAGATTGCACCTTGGCTCTACTGCAAATAGCATACCATCCATATAGCCGTATCTCAAATTAAAGGGTGCGTCTCCAAGTAAATTAGAAAAACAATTTGTTTTAAAGAAAGAGATGAATGACAACTTAATTAAAACAACACAAGAAGGCTGGGGAAGGAAGGATGAATTCAGACCAGTCCTAAGGGAACTCCAGTCCTCGCAGAGCTTTGAAAGAAGACATTCAGGTACCATGCATCATCAGCACAAGAATTTCCATTAGTTATTCCCAGGAGGCACAACTCTCCTCAGGTAGATGGCTTCACAAATATACCTCTTTACCACAGCATACTTCCCAAGCACAGAAATCACTCACTCCAAAGTCAGTTTGTATTTAGAAACACAAAGGAACAGAGATTGAATGGGAACACAGCAGCAGTCTGCTTCTGAAAGATTTAAAGTTGCAGCAGACAGAACAAAAGATGTGCCACTGACATAGCATGAAATGCTCCTGTTATTTACAGCGCAGTAGCCAAAGAGGGTGTTTCAGCATGCTGTCCCATGTTGGAAAGCAGACAGTACTCTTGGAAAGTAGATAAATGCAAGGAGAGTGTTAACCTTCAGCAATATATAGTCTTTCAAGAAACTTCTTTGTCAGCTGCTTTTCTCCAGCAAAGTCGCATTCAGTAATTAATAACCCAAGCTTTCTGGTCTATGAAAAGGTGTGTAATAATTAGCTTACCTTGTTTAGTACCATGTTGTCTCCTTATTTGTTTCCACTTGTAGGTTGCTGGTTGTCCTCAGACTGTTAGGAAGAACTGAGGCTTCAGCAAATCTGCCGAGGCTGGAGGAGCAAATCACAGTAAGTCCTCTGGGGCAAGCACTTACACAAAATTCAATCTCAAGGATCCCCCGCTTCCCAGCCATTCCATGCACATCCTAGCCCTTCATCTACTCTTTCTTTGGAGGCTCCAAAGTTCAGTTCACCAAGTTTCACCTTGCCAGGCAGAGCCCACAGATGTCTTGGTTCACTGGCTGTAGCTGGCTATGCTTCTTATCTGGGCTTTATTTATACGCCCGTCACCCATTCTGCTTTGTAGGAGACTGTTGACCTCTGTCCTCAGCTTCCCAGAGAGCCTAACAAACACCCTTCCCACGTTACGAGGGCTGCCTTATATCTGGAGGTAGCTGCATGGGCCCCAGGCCTGGAGGGCAGCATATTTTTTAAGTTACAGGCAGGGGAAGGAGGAGAGGGGGTAACAGGAAGACCAGTAGGAACTGGAATATGAGCACATCAGGAGTCCAGCTCACTTAATGATGGGCCTTACAGCATCCATACTGGACTTCTGCCCTTCAGAGGAATCAGGCAGGTGGAGGAGATATGCTTATAGAGGGAGAAATGGTTTTCATTTATACACAGATGTTTATAATTAGAAACAGAAACTGAGATTTTTGTTTTCTCCTAATATTGTCATGTAATACCTTTCACTATAGTTATTTTTAAAAATACCTAGTTTCTTTCAGAGATGATTATTCGCATACATTTACTAACCAAACCACCCCATCTCCCCCAAACCCTGGTCCTTCTCTCGCATTATGAACTGCCCTATCTAGCTGCACATACTGTCAAGTTGCTTGACATTAAATATGCACACACTTACTATGTCAAAGTAAATTTTGCAGTGAATGTAGATGTTTGGGGTATCTGGGGCTTTTATTACTCACCTGGACTTTTTCCTCTGGTACATACCACAGAAGACATTACCTTTCCAGCCATGTTTATAGTTCTAAACTTGAAGATAACCGTGCACTGAGCACTGCATCAGTCACAACGAAGGCACCGCAATACATCTCCTAGACCACCGAGGCATTACCCTGAAAAGCTCCTGCTGAAATGCGCCTCTTTAGCTTTGTTGTAACACCACATTTCCAGCCCTTGCCCAGGCTCAGTCCTCTCTTTCCGGTCTACGCAGTCTTTGGCCATCTGCCCCTCTGGTGTATCTCCACAGCCCAGCTGGTTTCTCTCCAGCACACACCCGCTCCCCAGCCTTGTCCCTGTCAGGCTCCCCAGGCACAAAACCTGCGTCTGCACTGGCCTGTCCCCCTCCTCGGGACTGCAGTTCCCAAATGTCTGGTCTTGGAGGACTAGCACTACTTCACAGTAGTGCAGGCTCGGACCTGTAATAATTTATACTGAGTTTCCAGCAGGGTTGATTAAAAAGAGAGTTCCTTTTTCTTCTCTTGAATTACTCATTACGGCAAGGATATAGAGACCTTTACTTTCTGTTATACCCCCTAGACAGTGCTGTGCAGGACTTAGCAGTGCCACACAATTATACTTGAACTCGGACACCTTTCATCATATAAACTGCTGCCTCGGGGCCCTGTCTGAGCTCATGCATGCTGTGCTAATATTATCCTGCATCCAGCACCCAAACTACTTCAGGCATCTAAGCATTGCACTGAATCGGGATGTGAAGATCCAGAACTTAAAGGCAGATTTAGGGCAGACTTAATTACGGCCTTTTCAATAACTGGCAGACATCTGTGGTGTAAATAAACCCGACTAGAATAAATGGGAGAAATTTGTCCTGGACTTTTTCTAGCACCTTCAAGCTGACAAATATTAGGCACTGAATATAGTAATTAGGCACTCTGGTACTGTGAGGTTTTTGGTTCAGAGTGCTTGAGTGTGATACTGTCACAGTAAAAAACTTAGGACATTTTTATCTAATCTTTGTGGCATGGGACATGATAAGCACTTTGAGCACTTCCCTCTGTAGAATTAACATTGTATTCCTTTTTCTCTACAGGCACACATCTACCCTTTTGACCTTAAGCTGTGATTTTATAGTTGTATTTGTTGTAATGTTTAAAGGAAGAAAAAGGAAAAAAAAAAAAAAAAAAGGCAGAGAAAAATAGACTGCCAATACTTCAAGTTAGAACCAGTAGTAAAACATTAAGCTGAGTGAAGAAATGCAGCAGGTCTAAGCTCCTTGTTCTTTGTCTTTTAGACATTACTGATTTCAAATGTCCTCCAAGCTGAACACATTCCTCTATAATGTACCCTGATTTAGACATCTGTCCTCACAAAGAATTCTGCCTTTTAAAGATAAATAAAGATAGCTCATACAGAATGAATGTTGTTTGACTGATTTATTTAAACACACTGAACTTCTTGCTCCACCAATAATTTCGTTTTGCCTACATGATACCAAACATACCAAATGGAGTGGTGGACCTGAAGGTGGAACTGGGAGAAACTGCAGGGCAGGACCAGAGACACGAGCAAGGAGAGAACAGCTAGGTCTGGGAGACAATGAAAGGCTTGCAGCAGCCCGAGCAACCAGAGACACCCTGGGCTAGAGTTTCAGGCTCATGGCAAGCATTAGCCCAACATGGTGAAGGTCTTTGCAGCCACAAGAGTGTGACTGAGCTAACACAGAAAAAAAAGCAAGATAAAACCTATGAGAATAAAGCTCAAAGATGCGTAAATGCTGAGAAAAGGTGAGAGCTAAGTATTGACTGAAAAAGGGCTTGGAGCCCTGAGCACAGATGCAGTCTCTTGTTTGATTTTCCTTGAGTTCAGAAAAATGGAACTTTGTACATTTTACACAGAAAATTAAAATTGCATCAAAGAAACATCTGACTTCATCATCCATGCCTCTTAATAGGAGCATCCTTAAACTGGTTCAGTGCTCAGGTCGTAAAGAGTAATTATAGCAATCTATTAGAAAGAAAACAGACTGTATGTAGAGTAGGAATGGGAAATATATTATGTTAACACATTGTAAAAATAAAATGATCAGTATGAAAAAGGAAAAAAAAAATTGGCTTGGATTTCACTCCCCAAGGCTGACCGCACTGTTTCCTGTAGCCTGACTATTCATGAACTTTCTGGTCATTCCCAATTTGTTACTGTCCATGCTTTGGTCATTACATTTATTTTTATAGCTGCTTTTATCCAAAGCATATGTTGTCAATGGCCTTCTTTCCTTATCTTCAGTGCTTTCAGTTATATAATGTAGCATGGTACCTGGCAATATCAAAGCAAATGTATCTTGGATGATGGATTACAAATGAAAAATGAATGCTCTGGGACATCTTAATAGCTTATTTCCACACATGCTTCCTGCCAATGCGGCTCTGCGTGTCTCATACATGTATCCAAATAGATCAAAACATCGGTCAGTATATTCACTAAATTCATTTTTTCTTTTAGTGCTGATAGCAAGGAAAATCATCAAAAATGCTGAAGGTTCTTTATTGAACAGCAACACTTAAGTGGCAGTGATCGAAAGCTGCCTTACATAGACCAGAAGGTATTTGATTTTAATCAGTCAGGAAGGAAATGGTAAAACAAACGAATATACCCTGATCTTCAAAAAGAGGTTCTCCAGGGAAAAGGGAGAGTGTTCTGCTTCTCAAAGGTTAAAAGCCTCATAGTGCCCTTTTTGGTAACCTGATCCCTGATTTGTGAGTAGTTTCCTTCCTTCCACACAGAAGAATAAAGCTGTGCTTCTGCGGCTTTGAAGTCACTGGAAGTTTTGCTGTTGAATTTAACGCGGGAAGGACTTTGGTAGTCACTTGTGTTCACTGAGGGAAAAAGCAAGCACTGAAAGCACTGCTGTCCTGGCATCACTAATACACAAATACCATGAACAGAAGTCAGGGCAGACAAAAGAAAACTAACCCCCTTCCTGGCCACAGGAACATGCAAGGAGGTCCACGGAGGAAGAGCTAGACTGTCTTCAGCAGCAGCCAAAGCAGAGCCTGCCGTGCAGCGAGACACCAGCAAACTGCCAGAGCACAGCCCTCTGTGCCAGCTGTTCCGTGGTTTATGATGACGCAGCAAGCGCCATGACCTACCACGTCACCCAGATCCTTTCCCACAGCATATTTCAAAGTGTGTGCCAGGCAAATTTCTTACAGATACAGTGACCTGAGAGTTGACAAGGACCTCAGGAAGTTACTTGTGATGTCCTTATAACCATTCTGTGCTCCAGCACTAGCAGGCTAAACTCTAGGGAATCGTTGACAAGTTATTTACTCCATATAGGTGTATAAATTTGGGCTTGAGCCATCTGCATTAACATTCATGATGATGAATTACAGGCTTAACTGATCAGCTCTGATTTGCCTCTGATGCACTCTCTCAGCCTGTGAAGCTCAGTGTAAGGAACTTCTAAAGGAAGACATTTTTGCAAGGTCTCCCTTTGCAAGGAAATCCACTGCTTTCCTCTTCACTGTATTCACATCTAATACTGGTGCCGCAATGCACAGTCCTGGAGAAGGATATTGGCTTAAAGTCTTTATTTCCTGGGTGATTTAAATAATTTGGACCAATATGAACATAGGGTGTTTGTGCTTCATATTCTACAAGGTTAATGTGTATATGAGTAAATGGTCTTCTCTGAGATGCTCATCAGTAGTTGATGATTTCTTTTCTGTTACAACTTTCTTTGCTTCCATGACCCATGCACTGTAATACTTACAGATTTTTTTAAACCCTGCTCTGGAATTCCTGGGATCATAATAAATGGATTAAATGAAAAGTCTTGTTTTCTCTCTGTTCATTTAAGGAATCTGTTTTTTGATTTGATATTGCTCACTTTTTGTTTTGTATTGAGAGATTTAGACACAATGAGAAATCAACAGGCAGTTAAAATGAGACTTGGGAACTCAATTCTGAGCTCTATCAGCCTTGGACCTGTCCCATGATGTTAGACAAGACTTTGGGAACACTTTGCTAAATTTTCATGAAATGTCAGGTTTGAAGGAATCTTTGTGAATAATTGGAAATTGATTTCATAATATTTTGATACTGAGCTCACAGGTGGTAGCTATTATTTTAGATTTCAGAGTGCAATCTCAACAGATGAAATCTCAAAAGCTCTAGCAAAATAAAGGCTCTACTTTTGTTCCATTCTTTCCAGATTTTCTTGAAGTCATAGATTAGGTTTAGATTAGACCACTCCATAACATCACTATGGAAAAGCAAGGGAGAAAAAATTAAGAGTAATTTGCTGCAGGCCCATTTTTTCTTGAGTGAAACTGAGTGTAAGTTTGGCAGGAAAAGAAAGTTAGATAGTAATAATCTAATTTAGAAACCAAAATATATATTAATTTATCCTTGGTTTGGCATGAACTTGAGGCCAGTTTCAAAAGGTTCCTGCTGCTGGGGTTTCTAGTTGACCGGTAATGTTGAAACATATCCAGTGTGCTTTCTCAGTCTTATGGCTGTTTCTCCAGTCAACCAGCTGGAACCTAATTGCTCTTTTTTCCCAGTTTCCCATGTGACATTGCTGATAGCGAACATCTCATTTAAAGCTCATTGCAGCAAAGTGGCTCAAACATTACCAGTACCTTCTTGCTCCTGGATGCACTTTAAATAAAATCAGCAAGGCTCCCCAGATATTACCTCGTATTTCTCTGGGATTCCAAAGCCAGAACATCAAAATAATGAAAGGAAAAATTATGAGAGTAGAACCAACTTCCTGTCCGGAAAGAATAAATCACTCTCTGTGCTTCTTCCTTGTGACTGACCCAGGACTCACGTCTAAAGAGCAAAGCCTCTGAGCGTGTTCCCAGGAGAGACTCGAAGAGCTCCTAATTACATGTGCAAGAAGTGGGTGGTAGCTTCACTAGGAGCTTGTAAGTGAAATGTCTACCCATGGGACTGGAGCAATTTCCCATCTCAGTCTCACTTTCTAATGCCGAATTCTGGGAAGGGAGCCTAGTCCTCAAGTGCTTTTTGTTGTGATTTGAACATCACTGATTTGAATGTTCCTTAGTGTTTGATACCTTGGGAAAAGACTGTTTTCCTTTCCCGTCTCTAGACGCACAGCCTCACAGCAGTCAGTATTCGGCTGCTCACCGCTGTCTGTCTCTGGCAGGGTCAGTAAGGGTGATCCTTCAGGCTCTGTTTCCTCTCTGCTTTAGCTCCCTGCCTTGCTTCTGAGGAGATGGTGTTTTCTCACATACATCCTTTGTTTTTACCCTTTCCATTCCCAAACACAACAGTGGGGATTTGATGTTGATTACTCTATTATACTATATCTGGATTGATTTCTAGATCTGAGGTAGACTACTAGCCTCACTCCTCAGAAAGCTTTCAGGTTTTCTGTTCTTATCCTCCCCGCGTGAAAGATTCCTGTTCCTCTGGACCAGTTTGCCATGCTGTACAGCACACGATGTTCTGCTTTTCCTGTTTCAAAGCTCTGGTTGCCTTGTTGCTTCTGTGTAAACCACATCATCTCTCCCTGAATCCGTGAAAGCTTGTTGCTGTGTATTGTTGAACTGTATCCTCTTGATTCTGTAGTATGTTTATGGAGGGGTTTGTCATAGCGCAGTCTGTTCCCATTGCTGGGGTGGACTACACTGACTGGATCTAGTTATCAAACCCTGTGAGCATGTAAATACTGGGAAGGAACTGGCCTGCTTCTATGAATTGCAAGAACGTTTCCTGAGTGTGAGCCCTCAACCTGACATCTCTTTGCAGCAGTCCATTGTCTTTTTCCTTTCACAGCTGTAGAAAATACTTTGAGCCTAGATACTGCTATACATTCAAAATCTTGTGATCTAATTCATGCGATATCATCAACTGTTTTGACTGCTAGGCTGTGGGAGAGGTACAGACAGTCTTAAGGAAGAGCCTGGAAACTTTTCAAGCTGGTCATTTCTCTTGCCTGGATCCAATACAGACATTATACAGAGCTGCCGCGACCTTTCTGCTGATAAGTCATTGCACTGCAGAGCTCTACAGGGCTGAGCAGTCATTACTCCTCCCTGTGTAACTGAACCAAACTGCGCCTGCAGCCAATACACAGCAGAGAATTTATTGACTGTCTCTGGAATTAGGCAATTCTGTTAATTGTCTTCATTTTCCAGGACTCTGTCATTCTTTTCCTGAACCATTAGTGGCACAGCTATTTGTGTGCCAGCATGAGCTGCCTGGAAAAAAAAGCTAAAATTGAGCAGCAAATGAATCAAAGACAAGGACAGATACCTCTCAAAGATAATTGCATTCAGATATCCTGGGGAGCCCTTACAAATCCCTTTTCAGCTTCCACAGCTCTTTTCCCTCATTGTGGCTTTGGTTTGAAGAACCTCTATTATGAAACAAGACATTCCTAAACAATGCCAGCAATGAGTCAAAAGACTTCTTTCCTTTTTCATGATTTACCTCCCCACTGCTCTCTAGCCATACCAAACTCCCAAGCAAGGACTTTTTGCATTTTTTTTTTATTTCTAAGGGTCAAAATGATTGGGGTGGCTCTGCCTTTCCCATCTACAAAGCGCATTGAAGAGCACTAGGACATTGGTGGGACATAAAGAAGGAAACTGCATAGCCTGTTCTTTTATTCAGTTGTGGGTTTTTTTTTTCCTTTTCTTTGCAGCCCGGACGTTGATCCCTGTACCATTTCCCACAATGAACATGTGATCTGAACTTGGGCATGTTTTAAGTAAATGCAGTGGGAGTCAATAATTGCGAGTTGTTGTCTACATAGAGTTCCTAGACAAGAAAGTCACCCAATATTTTTAATACACCAAACTCATGACACTCAGTATACACATTATGTCTTATTTACATATCATTTATCCATACTTACTTGAAGTCTGTGGTATCACAAACGCATTAAAAAAAAATATTCCTGCTTCAGTATCTCTTTGATCAGAAAAAAACGGTAACTTCCATACACAGGATTTATTGTATCTTTTAAGTGAGGTGGTTCTAGCACAGTTGTGATCCTACAAAAAAACAGTGCTAGAGTATAGTACACATTTTGAAAAAAGCCCTGATATCTGGGGGCGAACAGTCCTCTGGCAGTTTTGGGATACCATCCAGCATTTTCAGATTTGGCAAACTGGAGAATACACTTAAAGAGAGACAAAAGAAAAATAGAAATTGAGATAAATAATCTTGGGAAATGTTGAGAACAAGAGACGCTGATAAAAAACAAATAGTGGATTCAAACATATCCAAAATAGATTTGTATTGTTGAAAATCTTGATATGTCATTTGTTGCAGAATTTATCTGATACAGAGCTAATTAATAATTTTCAGGTTTCACAGTGCTGCAGAAGTTTTATATCCTAGACTCAATAAAGCACTACAAGTATCTGCATTTTTAATAGAGTAGAACCAAACCAGTTGTCTAATGCAAAAGAGAGGACACAGTGTTAGCCTAGACTGAATTTCCTAGACTGCTGAAAAGCAAAGATTCAGACTGCAAGAAGTGCAACTCAACTTTTATCCTTCTGTGATAGAGAAACCAGGCTCTCTGCAAAGCTTTTTGCACTTCTGTTTCTCCCAAAGAAAAGAAGTCCCCATTTTGTGGGCACGATGCCAACCGAAATGAATGGCTCTAGCTCCTAATATACTGTCCCTTTTAAACAGCACATCAGTGTCTCTAACTTCAGTCATGAAGACTGCCGTTTTCCTCTCCAGAAGAGTTTGATGGAGCCGTAGCCCCCCCTAAGCATCACAGAGGGTGTTAACCCACATGCTACGGCATTTGCTCCTGTGCCTTTTGAGGTGGGCGTGGAGTCCACTGCTCAATCTCGGCATGTAACTCAGGGCTTTACCTATGCTTGAAAATGGTTCATTCTGTCTTCCAACACTGGCGGTGAAAGTAATACCAGAGTTATCTATATGTAATTGCCTTAAGAACTGGTAGGATTGGAAGCAGAAACATAATTAGTAATTGTTAAAAAAATGTTTTTCAGCTTTTCTTCTCCTGAACCTTTTGAAATGTAAATAAAATGTGAAATCCATTATTTTAAATTTACTTTTTAACTTTCACTTTTATATCTACCTATCTACCTTTAGAAAGCATAAGTGTCACCATCACACTGTCAAAGGGATGCTTACTAGACTGAATGAAAAAGCCTACTGGAAACTCAGAAAGGTTTTCATTAAACACTTTCTTTTAAACTTCTCTTTTTTTTTTCCCCCTCCCAGGAAGAGAAGACTTCTTAGACACATGCTGTAAGGTTTATCTCAAAAATATCAGCGATGCCTTCTGTTGATGCCTGACGCGACTCTGTGTTTGTAGTGGTGAAAAACACGCAACCATGCGGATTTCTGAAGAGTTCAGAAGGAACATGCTTCATTCCCCTTTCTGACCCGTGTGCAATTTTTTTCCTGGCAACAGGGGTTTGGAGTCAAAGCAACTGGGGAAGAATGGAATAGGGGTGCGAGTGTCAAAACATGCGTGAGACCTAGAATAAATTGTCTTCCCCTGAATTCTCTACTCTATCTTGGATTTGAATATTCATTTCCAGTGTCCAAGGCAGCTCTGTTAAGCGTACACTACACTGCACTGCCTGCAACATATACCTACACCGAGTGGGGTGTTCAAGGCAGCGCAACTTCCACAGTGCTGCCACAGAGAGAGGAGAGAATCCAGAAAAATCAAATGAAGGTAACTCAGTTTTCTCTTGCTTTAGCTCCCATCTTTCAACACATCCTTCTGATTCCATCTCTGACTTGTAATGCAATTTAGACTCCTTTCAGAATACACGAGGGAAGCAATGAGACTGAAGAGAGTTTGAGTAATAAGTAGTTTCTATTAATAAAAGGGAATCTAATTTATCTGCCCTAGTCACTGTCTCTAAACTTGATCCATGGACTTAGTTCCGTTCAAGAACTGCTAGTCATGTCATTACAAAGGCTGTTTCTGAATATTTTGTGGGTATTCTCAGATACTGGCTCACCGGCCCATGTTCCTGGAGCATTTATGATAGTTGAGACTATGGGAAAATAAAAAGATTGCTCGGGAGAGTTTGTTGTATTTGAGATCCTATTCCTTTTGAACTCTCTTACAATCATTTCTTTGTATTGTTCAACTTTTGTTGGCTATGAGATGGTAAGACTTACACTTGTCTGTATCTTTCTTGAAATTCACAGGGATTCCTCTTGAGTATAAGGGATTCAAGTGGAGTATGTCTGAAGTCTGATATTCCACTTAGTGTCATAATGTTATTTTCAGCGAGTGATAAGTGCTGAATCTGAGGTATCTTTGGCAGCTGTTTGAAGGATGTAAAGTGGTTTTTACTGACATTTAGTTCTCTGCATCTGTAAAGTATAAAGCATATAACGTCACTGATCACATCTGCAATATTATATACCTGTAAGCCAACACAGGGATGGCTCTTCACGTAGTCGAAGTCATGGCAACTTAGAGCTTCCAATGAGAGATACAAGAATTTGATTCCTCGAGACCTGCTTTCACACTAGTTTTACATTTGTGTTATTTTTGCCTAGCCATGGACTGCAAGATCAGATCCCTACACTTTATACTCTCAGCTTTCTTTATATTGTACAATGGATACATCATTATTGTTGTTCTCAATATTACAGCTTTCCACATACCTAGACATACGACAACATTGTAGCAATAGATGGATTGTAAAAATATAGTTGTCATGGTCACACCCAGCCTCTCTGTTTGGGTTATGTTCCACCATCTCTTCATATACATTCCTTCAGTTTTCAACAACTTTCCCTTTTAGCAAAAATATCACTGAACGTGATGAGACTTACGAATTATCCACCAGGAGTAAAGGAGACATCACCTGACCTCCTTATGGAGTATTTTCAACTTGGGAATGACATGAACTCAGAATAGCAATATACTGATGAATTCTCAATATAATACCCCCCAAAATATCATAATTTGGCCGTTCTCAAGAGTCAGCTCCAGCTATTACTTAGGTAAATAATAGTTTTGATTTCTATGATATTACATAAAAATAAAAACAGGACATTTTGTCTACCTTGGCAATCTTAGGGCACTTAGGTCTGTCAAAGAATTGTCCACCAACCAAAGTTTTTCCACCCGAATTAATCTTTGGAGAATCCTTTTGAAGTTTTCCAGCTGGTAAAGATCACCCAGGTCCTGAAATGAAAGGTTCAACTCCTGGGAAGGGAAAAATAAGAGAAATCACCTATTTTTTTTTTCTCGCTTTCTGATATAACTCGTTTTTAATGATATAACTATAACATTAAATCTCTTCAACGTCAGAATTAGTTAAAAGGTGAATCTGTTTTATTATGCTGTTCTTATACCAATTTGTGGTGCCAATTGCCAAATTCACCTTAGAATCATGGTGACGCACTGCATAATTCCTTGAAAGTAAAGAAGAAAGAAACCATCTCTTGAGCGTGTGAATCTTACTGCCCAGCCCCTTCTTCTTCTTGAGTGAGCATGCCTGTGTGTATGCTTTGGGTGGAGAAAGCAGGACTAAGTGATTGTGGCTTATTGGTTTGGCCTCTAAATTAACCTGGAAAAAAAATGCTGTGCAGTAGCCAGGTATCAATATTCCCCAGTGTTCATGCATAGGGAGAGGCATGATCCAGAGCACTGGATCTCAGTGTTAGATGAAGTTACTACCTGATCTTAGGGAGGTTATAACTTACTGCTGATCAGAACCAGCAGTAACGTAGTACCTCCAGCCAAAAGAACTGCTCAGGCTGGTATGAGGAGAGAGTGGAAGAGCTGAAATTAAACTGCTCCATTCTCTAACCATTCATTTACCATCAGGCACTAAGCAGGCAAAGAACGTCACTAGTTCTATATGCCCAAGCACAAATGAAGCCCTGTCACAACGCAGGAGTTTTTACTCTTTGCACAGGGTCAGAACCCAAATTGTGATATATTCCAGTGCTTCTTCCAGCTTGCAAAAACCTTCTGGTTTACAATGTCATGGTGCCAACCTGAGCTTTAAAACTGCCAACTGCAAGGAGCAGCTGGCACATTATTATTTGGCTTATTTACTACTACCGTACAAAGAGTTAATGAGAATGTTTTACAGCACAGTTTTCCCAGTTCTCTTGCAGTTTCTTTTGCCACTTCTCTGTGTCAGTTACTTGTTTTCTTTTTTTCAAAGTATGTTCTTCTCCTCTGAAAAATTGCTCCTCTTCTGAGGGCCCTGGTCAGAAAAAAAGATTTGCAATAGTGGATGTGATATAGAACTGGCACTTAGTTACTTGCTGAAAGATTATGTATATGGCTGGGAAGATATCTGAAATGAAGAAATATATATAATATTATAGGTGCGTAGGTTTCCACGCTTCTAAGGTGTAAATTAACATGAAGATTTTTCTACCATTTCTGGGCTCATAATTCAGCAAGCCATCTAAGGTCGTGATCATTTAGTACATGGTTAGTAAATGACATTTCTTCTACAGCTCAGAATAAAAGCTTTTTCTAAATAGTTGAGCATAAGCATCTGAGTTCTAAAATACTGTTTCTATATATTCTTTCACATGCTATGAGTTTATATAGCGGTTACGTACTTATACTTTAACTGTCCTGGGCAAGGCATATGTTTGTAACTTCCAGTCCACTGACAACAACTGCAACTGAGATTAATAGCCATACTCAAAACCTCATTTGTATTAAGAATGACACATGGGGAAGACTTAAAGTCAATGGGTCTACTGAAATGCTTGAAGCTATGCACATCTTCAAATTCCTAACTAAAGCAAGGACAGTGTGGAATTTTTCCACTGTTTAGTCCCAAACATGCAAACACTGGATTTTAAAATCCACCTTTCATTCCTCATTCTTGAGTGTGTCTATAGATTGTAATTGGGCCAATTCAGTCTTTAAATAAAATATATATGCCACTGTATGCAGGACTGGATTTCACTCTCGTTTTCTTGTTTGGCATCTTGCTATTGCATTCTGAACAATATTTAAATGTTAATGAAGTTTTGAGAGAAGTAATCAACACCACATTAATACTAAAAATTTTCAAATTACAGTTCTGGCTTTTGTTTCCCATTTTCAAAATTACAAAGGGTATTTTCCTAGTGATGAAAAAAAGTAAACATGTACAATATGCGATGAAATCCTGCCCCTTTTCAAAACAATGGCAAGCTCCATGATTTAAGCTCATAACATTTAAGGACATACTGTTTGAGTAAATAGAGTTAAGGCTTAAACGTGAATATGTCTTTTTGATCTTCACCTTCTCTCACTCTGGGGCAATGAAGCTGATTTCCTTGAACATCATGTTCTTCTATGTCACACCAGCCGAGATACTTGAAGGAATCAGAAGGAAGCTTAAAAAAAGCAAAATAAAGATATAAAAGTTTCAGTTCAGGTTTTTCAGTTTCTGGCATTGTGTTTTCTCATATTTCTGGCCTTATTACAGTAGAAATAGTATTCATACGTGTTTACAACGTCTTCTGCCTTAACACCATCTGGTGAATAGCAAAATGATGTGAGGATATGATGGCATCCATTTGTGTATGCGTATGCATGTAAACACATTTCTGGACAAGCTTTCATACAATATATCCTGAATGCAACTGAGGCACCAAAACCTAAATACAGAAAATCTGCCGCTGCAGTTGAGAATATGAGGTTTCTGCCCATTTTGCTTTTCCACTAAAACATGTTCTACAATCTCCAGGGCTTCAGTCTCCCAGGAGGGAGCAAGGAACAAAGTCTCTAACTCTGCCTGTAGCGTTTGGAGTAGGTGTGATTTGTGTCATGCCCAACAGACACAGCACCATGATAGCCTACAGTGGGGGAACCTCTCAGTGCAATGCAACTTGATTATTTGCTCAAAATTCCAGCATTTCTTTCACTGGAAGCCATGATGGTGGAGTTGAAGGGGGAGGAGAGATGGAGCATGCACCTCTGACTTGTCCCCTCCAGTTAGAGCTGAGCTATACGCACATCCAGAAGCTGGTAAATGCTGTGGGGATTCATAGTTTAGGTGTAAACAGCCCCTTCTGGTTTACTTCTATGAATTGGCTTAGATATTGGAGAGAGATATTCTCACAGAATATCTGTACTGTCACCTTTCATAGCACTCCTGGTTATGACATTTTATAGCAAATGTACACAGCCTCTTCAGGATTTATTATATACTTGCCCATTGCATCCAGTTGTGTGCATAGTGCTCAAAGGCTTCCTGGGCCACTGAGTCAAATCCTTTGCCACTGCTGACACCATATCATATAATCTTATTTATAATCATCTGATCTAGCTTTGGAAGATAAAAGGAGGCAAAACATAATCGGCTTCAAAGCTGAAGAAGAGATTTCAGCCTTTGTCAGTGTCTCTCTTCTATAAACTTGTAATCAGACTGATAAGCCAAACACTTACTGGGGAAGGTAGCCCAGAATCGCAATTCTGCCTGATGAATCCTCTGTCTGGTGATAAAACCAGTGGAATAGTGGGTGTATCGCTTAGGACGGAGCAGCAGGATGAATAGGATTTACAGAATTTTTGATTGCTTGTAGTCAGACCTGAGGAACTAGAGAGGAGATGTTAAACAAGTAATCAATTCTGTTCAGAGAAATGCAAACTATTTTATAATAGCAGAAAATACAGAGCAGCAAGGGGTAGGACTTACCACCAGACAATAGCCACATGATCCTGAGCTCAAACCATAGGTAGGACAATCCCTTCCAGTCCCTTAATGGGACCTCTCACCTAAGTACCCTTTATTTACAACATACGAGGCTTTCACAGATATGTCCAAACATTAGAAAGAGGAACTTACTGGCAGTTTGTTAGAAAAACTCAATCTTGGACAAACTTAAGAACTGAACTTGTTCAATAGCATGATACGTCTGCTTCTGTCCTGTATAGCCCTGCTTTTATGGATCCAGGTTTTGTGAAAAGATACCTCAACTGCATATTTATTTTAATCCCTTGAGTATGTTTTAGTAGAATATCAAGGCCCCAAAGAAGAGTTGAGCTTTGTTCAATAGAGTCTTGAAGTCATGTGCTTCTGTGCTTTGCTAGTTCATTGCCTAAGAACACATTCAAAAGTACATTTTATATACCCCAAATAATGCAACTTCTCCAATTGTGCTTCAGACAGATTGAATAATTTGCAGACTGGCAGCTGCAATTTAGAAATTTACCGTGGAACACTTCAAAAAAACTTCTAACTTAGTAAGTGTGTGCATACAGCACTATAATTTGACTTTTACTGTACAAGCTCAGTGAGAGCTTGCCAGAAAGTATCAGCTGTCAGTAAGCATCATTAAAACAATTACAGTCAGGAGCAGAAATGGAATTTACCGTGTAACACTTCAAAAAAACTTCTATCTTAGTAAGTGTGTGCATACAGCACTATAATTTGACTTTTACTGTACAAGCTCAGTGAGAGCTTGCCAGAAAGTATCAGCTGTCAGTAAGCATCATTAAAACAATTACAGTCAGGAGCAGAAATGGAGAATAAAAATGCAGCTTTAAAATGGTCTAGTGAGGATGGTAATGAAAGTTTCATATTGAGTGTAACAGACAAGCTAAATAGAACATCAGTTAAAACTTACGATTACAGATTATTGGCAAATAATCATGAAGAGACGTATTTTGTTGACCTTACTAAGATTATTTTGCCCTTTTTAAACATCATCAAAACCCAATATTGCATCTTTGCTGGCTTTTGCTTAAAAGTGCATACAGACTGCACAGAACAGTACTGACATATGGAACTACTCCTCCCTTCATGCTTTATGCTTTTTTTTTAATGGGATCAAACCAGCCACAATAAACCATAGATGACTTAAAGGAAGCTGAGCAAGCTCACCATTTCTGAAAATAACAACTATTTACTTAAGTATTTTTAGAGGTCATCTTGAGGCAAACAGACCATTTTCATGTGTATGTGCTGCTACAGATCAGCAGGCATTCACACACAGAGCAACCCTGTGACAAGAGGATTAACATTTGGTCAATATTAAAAAAAAAGAGAAAAAAAAAAAAGTGCTGGGAACTCTTGCTTAGCCCTATCTTGGTATTTGTTTTGCTTCTGCTTCCTTGTATATTAAATGAGGTACCAGAGAAATATGTAGAAATTCTTTTATATTTAAGAAAAAGATCTATTATTATTCTCAGTTTTGGAAGCAATTTGTTAGGATGCATTCAAATGACTATTTATAACTGCAAGACTTTTGAAAACCTACCTTCCTCTCAGCTAGATACTACCTCCTCTGCTGAGACATGAATATACACTCCTAGTCCCTTGAAATGTGGGATAAAACATTTTAGCTGTACCATTTAAAGTGATATCTATACTGATCTTTTGGCAGAAACCCACTCACAAAATTCTGTATCGCTGATAGAAAATAAAACATAAAGTTCCAGAATCAGTATGGGATAGATAAGACTTCTCCGATCAGGTGGGTAGTGAGATTTCTATTGGAAAGAGTGACAGAAGGAAGCGTTTTTCATCTCAAAACTGCCTGAGTTTAATAAGC
Source organism: Aptenodytes forsteri (assembly GCF_000699145.1). Lineage (NCBI taxonomy): Eukaryota > Metazoa > Chordata > Aves > Sphenisciformes > Spheniscidae > Aptenodytes > Aptenodytes forsteri. The sequence goes on along the minus strand of NW_008795378.1, from coordinate 874,513 downwards.
ACCAGCTGGACCCTAACATTATGTCAAAGAAGATTTTTCTGAAGGAGCAAGTGCAACATTGCTTTTCTTTCCCTTGCTTTGTTTTCCTTACTATTTTGCTGCAAAATTGATGCAAAAGAAATGGCAATGAATGAGGCAGGATGCAATTCCAAACAATTACAGATCACACAATACATGAAAGTAACAAAATTTTCTGCCTTGATTGTGAGGCCCTTCGGCTGGATATGAATCTCCAATGACACCTCTGGGAGCAGCACACTAGATTATGTCAAGCATTAGGGGGAAAAAAATTAGATTCATGATGTCTGTCCAGGCTGAGTCATTTCCTCTCACTTTGCCTGCAGTGAGAAATTGGCGGTTATCATAAATCATAGACCTAAATTCTTATGAGAGAGGAATTAATTTCACTAATGGAAACCCTCTGTGGCAATAGCTTTCCTCTATTCTCTCTCTTCTTGGGGTGGGGGGATATCTATGATGTCTTTTAAGCAGAGATATTTCACTATATTTTAAGAATCCTGTAAGAGAGGATTGGAAAGGAAACTTAAAACCGTAAGGGGGAAAAAATCTTGTGTGTGACCAACTTCTAATTTCTGAGGCTGGCCCTCAGTCTAGTTGGTCATACCATGGCTACAGCTTTGCCACTGATAAATCCATGTACAAAATTTCAGAATACTCAAGTCATCATTAAACATCTAAAACCTCCATCTGGTTAAAGTATTATTTCTCCCACCTAGCTGGAGTTGCCAGCCTGCAAAGCCAGGCTTAGCAAATTTTCTTGGCTCCCTCTACAGTCAGTGGAGACAAGTGGGTATGTCCAGGTACCCACTTATTCAACCCAGCCTCGATGCCTATTATTTTCAGCTGGAGAGAACCACAGTCCACACTGTCTACATGAGGAGCCCACAGGCTTCCCTGAGAGTGGACACAACCTCAAGGCATCTGAAGTTTGATGAGGAAGATCCCACTTGAAGTGCCTAAAGGGTGCTTTGAAATAGCAGGACTTCTGATCAGTTCAAAAAAACCTCAGGGAAATCCTTCTGTTCCGTGTAGCATCATTGAAATATATAAAATAGCCATTTCATCTAAATAATTAAACAAACAAACAAAAAAATTGTACAAAGCAATTCTTCGCTAGCACCTTGAAATCGAGAGTGCTGCATATGAGCTGAATAAGAGGTAGCATGGGCTGTGGGGGTAAGTGAAAGTACTCATGACTAACCCAATATATTTTATGCTTTTTCCTCAGTGGAAGTCCCAGTGGAGAATTAAGTGGCTGAAATATTTTGTAAACTGGAAGGAATGAGTACAGGACAGCTACTGCATTTTTCAAAACACGATTTATGAGATATCAGGCCATATCTTGAAAAATCATGCACTCCTATAGAGTTCACTGTTAAAAGTCACGCATTATCAAGATGTCAGTGTCAGTCCTGTGTCCGTGAAACGGGTCTGCTTCTCCTCCCACTTGCATCTTGGCAAAATTTTCATAGGCAACAAAATGCTGTAAATTTTCTAACTGCAGTGCAAGTACATTTGAGTCCAGCTGACTTTAAGGGTAGAATATATTAAAAGCCCATTAAATACTTTGAAGAGCGATAGCTGAGCTACTTCTGAAACTACACCAGTGAAAGATATTCTGGGTGAAAAACATTTCTCCTGTGTATTATTTTAGCTATTTGGCTGTTAAGAAAAGACTGTCAGTCAAAAGACTCTTCCTCCTGATATAACTGGCAGCCTCAATAAACAAACATTTTAGACTCTACAGCACAGGTTCAGCTTTGCCTCATGGAAAATGGCAAATGGAAAGCTCAGTGGAAGAGGAGTAAGGATAAAGGTTATAAGCAAACTCTTGCAATTGGGATTTGAAAGGCTTTTGTCGCAGTGTTTTGAGCAGTTTTGGGGTCTGGTCTAGCTTCCAGTAGTCTTACCCCCAGCTACTTTTCATGAATCAGCAGCCTTGAGCAGGCTTAGCTTTCACTGAACCATGGCTGCTTTCCCCGTAGATCTGAAATGCCCTTGATAAAAGATTTGGGAACAAGTAGTAGGCCTATTTATACTACCTCTTCACATATTCAGAGTCAGAATTCCTACAGCTACAGCTTCACACCGCAGAACATATATGACGGGAAGGCCCGTGCTCCCGTGCAGTTGATCTCAGTGGAAGTCTGGTCACATTGCTATTTAACAGCAAAGTGCTCCAAGCTCCTTCAGTCCTGCTACTATGGAATTGAAAAACACGGACCATTCTAAAGGAACCAAATCTAATGTATTTTAAGATCATCTTTAAAGAAAAGAAAAAAAAACCCCACAAATAAACTAAGAAAAGGGCGATAAATCCTCCCAAAGTGAAGAGTTCTTATATCTAGGTCAGAGCTGCTGGTTTTGTATAGGCTCTAAGAGAGCATGTTATGGATCTGTCCAAACCACTTGCACAAATAGCTGTTTGCTTGCATGATACAAACACCCAGTTATTTACGTTGTCTCAGTCAATTGCACATGCCAAAGCGGATCAACATAAATGAACTGCAGGGTCAACTTACAAATGCAATTTGTATAGGTATTTAAAAGACAGCAAACTCAGAATTCAGCCTGTGCTTTGTTCAAAATGCACACAATTTACTGCTACGTAGCAGCTGTTGCTTGTATGCAAACATTTACTATGAGAACTCTGAACTTAGAATAGTAGAGGACTGGGACATAGTGCTTCCATGCTCTATCACCTTTCAATTATTTTTTATAGGAGTTTTATGAGACATTATGCAACATTTTGAAGCAGTTATTTTGAGCATAATTTAGTGACAAACACACCTGTAAGTTATGGTTACAATGCATTCTTGCTGTTAGCTGTATCATCAATTATCTTGCTTTATGCATCATAAAATTGCCCCCCAAAAAGACATAATTAACATAATTAGGTCTTATCACCATAATTATACATTCCTCGCATATTAACTAACATTCCATGCAGCTCTTCATGGATCTAACTTGCAACCATACAAATTCCATATCTCAATCAGTGTGCCTTTCAGACATTTTTACAACAAATTATACATTTTGTTGAGACACCTTTTGTCTTTCAGTAATCAGCCAATGACACCAAGAAAAATCCCATTTTTCTTCCTGTTTTCACTGCACAACAACCTCCAACAGCAATACAGGTTGGTACATTTTAAAAAGATACTCAATCCTGTAACACTATCTCTGTTGTCGAAGCAAGTCAAGCCAGCTGTGCAATGACTACAGTTGCTTCTCTTCTTTCACCCTCCTACCTTTCAGACATGTCTTGCTGTTGCATAAAATCCTCACAGCTTGCATAAGGCTATTTGTCTACAGTCAAAGCTTATCTTCCCATCTTTGCCCCTGCATAGAGAGGTAGTTCTACATCCTCTGAAGAGAGGTAACCTGCAAGGATCCTGGCTGGGGCTGTACGGATTCACTGTCTCCAAGGAAACACTGTCACTTCGCAACGCAGTCACGTTAGGAGGTATTGTTACCGGTCTCTTAAGCACATCAAACAAATCCCTCTGCTGACCTAGCTGGTATCAATGAACTGTCTTTCCAGAAGGTGGCTAAAGATAGGTTGGTGATACCTGTAGCAAGATATGTGATCATCCAGACGAATCTCTGGTGAGCTCACTCCAGCGACTTCACTTTTCTGAATTGCTTTCACAGTTTTGCCCACTTGAAGTTCATCTTTTCTTTGCTTGAAAGATCCCCTGCTTCATTAATGGCTGTTAAATGCCTTATTAATTTATGCAAGAACTTTGGATGAAAAGAAAACAGATACTTAAAAAGTCTCTTATTTTATGTAACATTCATGAAAGTTCTTCATGAGCATCTCTTCACTCTGTTGAATGTCCTTGCCTCATTTGAACGTGCTCAGCCATTTTATAAACAATCTTCCAGGCTTCCTTCTTCGAGTTTGCATCTGAGAATGCAAACAAGAGACTCTTCTCTTGGTGGGAAATGACAGCTCAGTTTTGTGTCTATTTTTATACTATATTTTTCTTAAAACAGAAAAGCTATAGGTTCTGAGAATAAGTCTAGTGAAGATATTCACTTCAAAATGTGTTTGATATAAAGTTTGTTTGGTTCACTCAGACAAAGTGTAGACTCTGGCAATGTGCCACTGATGGAATTGCAGCAGCCCAATAGTGTTACGGGCATTGGCTAGTCCCTGCTGAAGTTTACAGATGGCTTTTAAACTCTAACAGTAGTTACGGGAACCAAGTTTCAGTGCTGTGCTGTGTAAGGTTATAATAGAGCACTCAATCATGCCCTATTGATCTGCATCTCCCACATTACAGGCACAGTTCCTTCTTCACTTGAGCTCCTAGGCTCCATACTGAAAGAAGAGGGGATAAATAGATTAAGATCAATGTGGAAAAAAGTACACAGTAAACCCCTCTGCCCAGGGATATTCAGCTGGAAATACCATATAGTCATAAACCTCTATGGTTCAGATTTCCTACCTTTCAATTTCTTCACAGAAAAATTATTCTCTATCCTCCCTTTCCTTCAGATTTCTCTTTTCTCTTCTTCTTGGTCGTAATAAAGGCTGATCATTATAAAATCTTTCTGTGTAGAAAGGCATGTGCTTTCCCCAACAGTGGCTGAAGTCTCTAAAACATTCTCTTAGAAATTCTGCTGGCAAACTTCACTGTACCAGTGAAGTACAGGAGCATAATGTTTATCAGAAAATTTCAGCTCCTATGCAAAGGTATTTTGTGGTTCCAAATGTTGAATTGTCAGATCATTATCTGCAATTTAACAAAGTAGTTATTCCACACAGGTTTCACTAAAACTTTAGGTACGAACTGAATTTATTACAGGGTGGGCAGAGGACAGGGTATTAAGTGTTTCATCAGGTCACTTGTGCATATCTTTTCCCTATCTGCTACGAAAAAAAATATTTATTTCCAAAATAAATGAGACTGTAATTTTCAGGCTTTCTACTTACCATTTTTCCTCTATATATAAAATGAAAGGTACTGGTCCACATCACAGCCTAATAGGCTTCAGAACTTCTATGGCAAATGCATTCCTCATAAAGCATATGAAAAATTATCTATGTGCTATTTCAGTGAAATGACATATTTAAGATGGTGTCGGCCTTTCCATTATAAACACTATTTTTCAAATCTTTACAACCTGCCCATAAAAATGTGCTTCTGCCAAGAAATTCAGCAGCATGTCCCATCCCTGCAAGAAAGAAAGAGTTTTTCCCACTTTATCCAATTTTGACCAGTAATTTTGTCTCTGAAATGGCTGAGCGGGGCAAATACAGGGTGGGCATCACTCTCAGCCACGTCTCTCCCATCTACATTCGAGCGACTGGATGCTTCCCTGCACATCCTACAGATACAGCTGGTGCACTCCTGAAATATGTATGAACTGGGCAGAATATGTCTCATCCTGAGATCTGATGAATGACGGAAACAATTCAAATTATTATGACTGCTGTAGGCCACAAGCAGCCCTATTGTTCTGGGCACCATAGAAACCCAGTAAAATAGTTTCCTCCAGAGAGTTTGTAGTCTAATTGAACAGAGCAGACAGACAAAGAGTAGGAGAAAGGAAATAATATTATCCCTCCCCTTTTTATACAGAAATAACTGAAATGCTCAGACCATGAAATCCTGGCGCTGTGGTAGGCAACAGCAAATATTCTGCTAAAGTGAATAGGGTCAGCATTCATACAGGATTCACAGAGACTGACTTCATTCAGGATCAGATTAATAATCTGGCTTTAAAGTCTATGCATTTAAATGGCTGAGGTTTTCTGATCTGACATTGTGTTAATCATCGTTAAAGAATACTTAAATGACACTTCTCTATTATAACATTCTTCTGATTCAGGGAAACAGCAGCTTGTAAAAATCAGTTTGTTGATGTAAGTTCATGTTCTTTATGTAAAATTCTTACTTTACTTAGTGTTAGCTTGATACTTATTGGTGATATCAAACCAGTAAAATTAGATCTAAAAGCTTAACGACATTATAGTGATAGCAGAAAGTTAATTTCTATATTGGTCTTACCTGGTTTGACTGTATCCAGGAATCCATGGCATTCATGTTGGATGAATCAGTTCGAGAGAGAGAATTTCTTTGAATATTTCATTAGTATAATCTGCATGGATACTCATAGGAAGCACTAAAAAAGGAACACAATATTAAACGCATATATGCTCATCTGTGCTTCAGCAGATAAGCAGGCACACTTGCATAAACTAACTGGTTATTTTGCTGTTACCTAGGCAACAAATTTCTTTTTGTCCTGCCCATTCAGGACTCCAATAAACTATTTGACTCCCACTGGTAGGACTTGGAGAGCATTCACAGGGAAAAGCCAAGTACAGCAGAATAAAGTCTTGGATAGAAGAAGAGCGGAGTTAGTGAAACATTTCATCAGGGTTACCAGGCACAAAAGGAATCAACAGCTAGCTGCATAAATAATTGAAGTGAAAACTATATATGTCTGGTTTTCTAAGGTGTTATAAACCCATGAATTCCAAGAGAATTGGAGGGGCTGTACCAAGCAACAAGTAGTGAAACTTGGTCCTGTCTTCTGGAAAAACAATGGGCTTGCAAGTCATAATGACAATATCTGGCACTGAAGATTGAGTCTTCCCATTGATTTCATGGTCTTTGGATCAAGCCATAAAAAGAGATGGTTTTGGAATGAAGAATGGCATTTTTATTTGGTTTAGGAGAGACTTATTTCAGTATCAAACCTGACTTTTCTAATAAAATGTAAGTCAACAATTTCTGGATGAAGTAGACTTTTTTGACACTGAAGAAAGATCACGTATAAGTAATATTTTGAGATTTTTTTTTTCCTCAAAAGTTTCTTTTCAAAAAAATAATGGACATAACTTGCCTTCTCTTGCATTTGGTTACTTATCTGTGGGTGCATGAAAGAGAAAACAAAATCGTATCCCAAGTGAAGCCGGTGGCATGCAGCACTCCTGTTGATTGACGTGCAATAATGGTTTCTCCCGTTACATGTCTCACTGAGATGAGATATATTTCCCCTTTCACCTTAAAACACGGCTTTTTGTATTGAACAAAATTTTTGCATCCCTAATCCACAGATGCACATAAGCTTATGCTTAACCTTTTAGCCCTTAAGAGTAATGCCATTGAATTCAACTGGAGCAGAATCAAACTTGTATGCGCATACAGAAAAAACCCAAAAGGTATCTGCCAGATAGCTGCCAGATTTTTCACAAGAGATTGAACCGAGCATTCTTTTACAGAGGTCATGGTTTAGAGCCCATTGAAATTGATAGGCAAACTGCCATCAATTTTAATGAGCTTTCTGTCAGTCTTAACTTGTCCAAATGCCATTTCTGTCTAATTCTCAAAATTTGAAACATCTTATCCAAAGCTGCCAAAACAAACAAGATCAGACATTTGACGAAGCCACGCAGAGATGAAAACTCTGATATGAGGGCAGTCTCATTTGCCTCCATCCACATCTTTATTATGAATCTCATGTTTCATCTTTTTATATGTTCATTGTTAATAATTCCTGATGGAATGCAACATTCATTAAGTACTTCCTAATTTATTGAACATAAGTTTCATCAGGTAATTTTAATCATATGAAAATAATTCTAAATTCATTTTGATAAACAATTTCCTGTTGCAGTCTTGTAAGCTTCCTTTTACACTGTGTCGTTCGAAGCAGTATCTCCGGTTATTCTCCTGTCTAACTTTCATCGTTGCAGATGCCACCATATTTCCCTAAATTGTTGTATTTATTTATGTAACGGCTGCCAACTGCTAAAGAGTTATGTTTCCTTTTTTGTGGAGAATTGATTACCTGAATTATATTGAAAAAATTGTTTTACTTCATCCATCAAAACCTTGCCTTTCTGAAACTCAGATCTTGCGAATATGGGAATACTTAGGAGTCACTAGAGCACTCCTTTATTAAGCTGGCTTTACGAAGTTGTCATATGTTAGATGTTTAAGATAAATAGGTGTAATCTCTTCAAGTGTGGAATGGGAATACTACTCATAATACATTTGACTCATTCAGTCTGCCATTATCAATACCAGCAGTTCCCAAATTTTTTATAGTGGACAGCCTTTCCTTTTGTCTGAAATATTTTGCACCTTTCCCTCCCTTTCTCTCCGGTACCTTCCTGCCTCACATGTACCTCTGTTTCATTCATATACTGAAATATGTTTAGTTGTGTGCATGCACACACAATATACCAAACTCCACCTGCACAGGAAACATGTTTTACATGCATATTGACAGATAGGAGTATTTGTATATGTATTTGTGTGTGTGGCTGTACATGCGTGTGTACACTTTTACACACACATGCACACACATGTGCCTCTTGTGCAGAGACAGGACCTGCACAGGAAACATGTTTTACATGCATATTGACAGATAGGAGTATTTGTATATGTATTTGTGTGTGTGGCTGTACATGCGTGTGTACACTTTTACACACACATGCACACACATGCAACTAATGTGCAGAGACAGGCAGGGGAATGGAGTGTAAGTATTCTTATATGGATGAAAATTTCATGAAAGACCACTGAATTTCAGTACAAATGTGCTTTAAAACATAGCTACTTTCTTTCAAAGATCTATCCATTCTTACTTTTGTTTCAATGATACAATATGTTTTACTGAACTACACTTCTGGTTGATGTTACTGCATTGCTGGGCCAAGATGGTAAAAACTACCCAGCTCTACATATGCTAAGAAAGGAGTGAAAGAACAGGAAAGCATGCAAAAGCAATACAGTTGAATGACAAACATAATTCGGTTGTTTAAAATTCAGAGACACCAGCTCCCATTGCAACCAAAGAAGGAACTGAGAGTTATGAACGTGTACTTACAGGCAGAACTTGTTCCTGACATCTCTGATTTTTTTATCCCTATTCTTTCCCCGAGTCTTATTGCCAAAAAAAATGTAGTTCAAATGAATGTCTTGTTATTCACTGTCTGCAAGGATAATAAAGATGTTCTCTAGCTGAAAACAGAAAGCAGGGCCTCCTATGATCGTGGGGGAAAGAAGAGAGAAGCATTATGAGGAGAAAAATCTGTTTTTATTAAAGGTGTTTGTTCATGCAGCTTTTGTCAGGAAATCCAAATAATTTGCTCCCACTTGCTTTCAGTTTGAAAAAATGGCAGCCTTGTTTTACAAGAAAAGAGAAACAGCCTTGTTTCTCTCCAGTGCTTCTTTTATAGGAAGGAGACAGACGCACTGTAGCTGTCGACAATTCCTGTGTTTAAAGATAGAAACTGGCATGTCCTGCCAAAAGAAATTAAATGTAATGAAAATGTGTTTCTGGTCAAAGTCAGAGACTGCCTTTGCTGTATCACAGTATATGCGTCCTGAGGGCTACACGATGTTCTCCTTTCAGCAGTACTGGGGGTATTTAAGCATTCTTGGGACTGATTTACCATTGCTTTGACCCTCAGCTAAGTATTTGTACTTGCTGCTATGCAGGTGTGAGTGCTGGCCTCACCAAATGGGGAATTTCTGACTAACAAGCATTTTGCACTCACAAGGCACAGATATAAATATCTATTTTAAATCAGGTCTACTGACTTCAGTAGAGAAGGCATTCTTGACTCTCATATATTCAAAAGATAAGACGACCTTAAAGTATCTCCAGCTGGATGATGCACCTTCCCGTTAGTCTACACAACACTGTCTTTCCACCCAAGTTCTGGTACTGTAGGACACCAAATCTGTTGGCGGGACTTCCCAGAGCATGTGTTTGTAATCACTGATAAGGGGAGTGCACTATCAATATGCATTAGTCTTTCCTGCCAACTGATTAGTTTCAACCAGGGTCCAGTGAAGGCAATCCACTGGCTTTAAATAGAATGACTTCACCCAGTGCCTCTCTCTGCTTTAGCCATTCTCATTCAAAATCCTCTCGGAAGACAAATACAGATTTTTTTTCATAGTCGGTCCCCG
>NW_008795378.1:861093-864530 GCF_000699145.1 Aptenodytes forsteri | reverse complement strand
CCCACCCCCCCCCCCCCCCATTTTGCTTTAACGGAGATGAGGTGATATAAGCAGCAGCTTTTCTTTAAGAAAAAAAAAGAAAAGAAGATTAAAAACCATACTATTCAGATCCATCCTGATCTTTGGACTTCAAAGAGGCAAAGTCCACTGCTGGCCTAAAGGGGGGTTATGAAGGTGCTATTAAACTACTTATGTCACTATATTCTGCAGTCACAGACCTGCCAGGCCGCTGAACTAGTCTCAAACATAAACTAAACCCATCTTTCAGCTGCTCCATTTTGTCTTGCTCTGCCAGCTCCATGCTGTATTCCAGCAGTTGGGAAATACTAATTTTCTGTTCTCCTTGACTTACACTGGGGGAAGAAGGGGACCCTGTCTTCAGCAGGAAACATTATGTGCTGTTGTTGCTTCTTCAGGCAAAAAAATCTTATTAAAAAACTAAGTGTCCAGATGTAATTTTCTTGATTAAGGTAGTTTAATATTTCTACTGATACTTGTACTTTAATGCGTTCTTTCAGACCTCATAGTTTTTGCAGTTGAATTGTGAAAGATCAGCAGCTGAGCTTCAGGAGTATTCCTCCTCATTTTGCATGCTGCCTTGCTGTTTTGTAGAGCTACTGAATACAAAATGAAGCTGCAAGAGTGTGTTTGCTCTACAGCTAGCAAGGCATGAAGTACTTCTTTCTACAGCTGTGGAGTACATCCAGAATATTCATAACAGTGTCGCAGGAGATGCGGTTCTATGTGTGACATTTAGTGTGCTATTGTGTGACACCAGATGATTAATGCTCACAGCAAAACACAGTCTGGTTTAAATAAAAAAAATTAAATATATTTTTATGATTGTAGAAATCATGTGTTACATCTCTGAGGGAACATCAGCTGCTGCTCCCAAATGCTTCATATTTGTTGGCTTGTTTTTAAATGCTTTGATTGTTCACTGGATTTTCCTACCACATAAATCCTTTGACACTTTGGCCCAACAAGGCGGGGCAGTGATTTGGACAGTAGCTTGGGACACAGTGGGTAGCTGCACATCAGTCTCCATCTTGTTTTATGATCAGCAATTTACAGCATCGTATCGTTCCCATTTTCAGCCTTAGAAAGACATCATGAGAGTTTAAAAGGGCGGGGATCTTAACCCAGTGCCAAACTAGCAAGATTCTTCCTTCCCTGCCCCAAGGGCATTAGACCAACTGTACTTGTTGGTCACTCAGCATGAGGGTTACTTTCTCTGTTTCAGCAATGTTATTTTCTGTAAAATGAGTCACTTGGGCTACAGTCAAATGGGTGGGTCAGAGACCAGTTCTGAGTCCAGTGTGTGCCCTGGCAGCGCTCCAGCTGCATACTGGAGCAAATCCAAATGATTCAAACCACCATCCCTCTGCATCTTCCCCTCCATGGGAAGGAAGCGCAGGCATGCAAACCACTAAACCATATCACATCGTCAGGTCCTCTGGTGATCACAGGCACAGGAGTCAAGGGGAAGCCAAAAGGAGTACCAGCACCACAGCAGAGGCAGAGCCACCGTCTCTCTTCAGATCTCAGATATCAGCTGACAAGCAGGTAAAATAGCATTTTACTACATGATAGCCTTGCCCCATGTGAACCTGCAAGGTTCTAGGTAAGTTCTGAGATGGAGAACAGCAGCAAAGACTGTGATTTTATACACCTTTACCAACTGTGTTGGGGAAAACTGAGTCCTAACTGTTGTGTTTGTGCAGGTTTAGAGAGTGTTACAGCAGCATAAGTCACCAGCAGCATTATCGCCATATTTACAATGGCATGACACACAAAAGAACAACACTGTCATAGATTCCCTGTAGTTTATCAGGCGATTGTGTCTTCCATGTCTGTGCTGAATGTGAACACACCTGCAAAATGAATAATCTCCAAGCCCTATTTAAAAAAAAAGGCTTTGTACAGAAAATGTAAAAAATAAGCAGAGCTTTACAACATGAGAGATATAAATGTAAAACATGTTTTCCACTTGAAAACCTTTGTTTATGGAGTCGTCAGGATGCATTTTCTGTGGAAACAGCAAAGGCTTCGATCTGCCTTTTTCTTGAATACTGTTCAGATTATCATGCTTACAATGAAGGGTGGAAAATGGGCTGCCAGATGGTTAATGGCCCTTCTGAAAAATAGCCTTCTATGTTGCTTTTTGGAAGTCACTTGTCATGGAACTATCATAATATAATCTCTGTACTCTTGTCATTCATAGAAAGAAGCATATTTTAAGCAGGTGTTATCAAGGCTAAGAGAGCCTGAATTAACTTGTCTTAAAGATATTTCTTAGTGCACTGCCAATAAATCCACTAAAAAGTTGCTGTATCTAGAAAATACATGCAAAGTAATACAGAGGCGGCATATAAGGGAATGAGTTCTGCCAGCTCCTCAAACGGGGGTCGTGGGTCCTCATCAGGGCCCTCTGTGTTGACAGTGGCTGGGTTGCCACTGCCCATCGTGTTAGACACTGACATCCCTTTATTTCCCCAGGATTCTCTGCCTTCATCTGTCTACTTATATTTACCTTGTGAATTCTCTGTGCAATGATTGTAGGTAGAGGAATATGCTACCAACAGTCTCAAGAGGCCTGAATTAATCTCCTTTAACTTCAGGGAGCTAAATACAGGAACCTAGCCAAGTTAGGCTCCCTAAACAGTTACTGAGAAAGGGAGAGGGGCAAGGAACCTTTTTATTCCATTATAGGCATCCTGCAGCAAGGAAAAGTCCTCCAGCCTCTAAACCAAGAGGCACAGAGTGGTTTGATTATTTTGTACTGCATTATCTTACGGTTTCACGCAAAGACACTTATGTTAGGTTTTGCTTACTTATTATAGCATAATAGTAAAATAGCAGCAGTATTTGTGATTCTCATAGTATGTCCACATTTAATGGAGTGCATGCACATGTGTACGCACACAAAATACACCTTTATAAATTCTACATCTTAGAATAGAATAGAATAGAATAGAGTAACAGAACAGACTATTTCAGTTGGAAGGGATCTACAACAATCATCTAGTCCAACTGCCTGACCAGTTCAGGGCTGACCAAGTTAAAGCATGTCATTAAGGGCATTGTTCTAATGCCTCTTAAACACTGACAGGCTTGGGGCATCGACCACCTCTCTAGGAAGCTTGTTCCAGCGTTTGACCACCCTTTTGCTAAAGAAATGCTTCCTAATGTCCAGTCTAAACCACCCCTGGCGCAGCTTTGAACCATTCCCACATGTCCTGTCACTGGATACCAGGGAGAAGGGATCAGCACCTCCCTCTCCACTTCCCCTCCTCAGGAAGCTGTAGAGGGCAATGAGGTCACCCCTCAGCCTCCTTTTCTCCAAACTAGACAAGCCCAAAGTCCTTAGCTGCTCCTCATAGGACATTCCTTCCAGCCCTTTCACCAGCTTTGTTGCCCTCCTCTGGACACATTCG
>NW_008795378.1:850888-860932 GCF_000699145.1 Aptenodytes forsteri | reverse complement strand
GGCTGCCAGGGCACACTGCTGACTCCTCTTGAGCCTGCTGTCGACCAGCACCCCAGATCCTTTTCTGCAGGGCTGCTCTCCAGCCACCCCTCTCCCAATTTATACTTGTGCCCGGTGTTATTCCATCCCACGTGCAGAATGCGGCATTTGGACTTGTTAAATTTTATCCCATTAATCATAGCCCAATGCTCCAATCTATCCAGATCCCTCTGAAAGGCCTCTTGTCCCTCAAGAGAGTCAACAGCACCTCCCAGTTTGGTATCATCAGCAAACTTGCTAATGGTGCATTTAACTCCTGCATCCAGATCACTGATAAATATATCGAACAGGACTGGCCCTAGAATTGAACCCTGAGGAACACCGCTGGTGACCGGTTGCCAGCCAGATGTAGCCCCATTCACTATGACCCTTTGAGCCCTGCCCTTCAGCCAGTTCTTCACCCAGTGCGCCACGGACCCGCTCATTCCACAGTTGGACAACTTGTCCAGAAGGATGCTGTGAGGGACATCTTGCATGCTTATAGTCTTGACTTTTTTTTTTGTAGAAACACTGTGATTAGAAGTCCATTTCGTATTTTCAGGTAGGTGGCCTGAAGTTATTTTTGCAAATGGGGCAAAAATTGAGTTCTTACTAATCACACAAAATCATAGGTGTGTCAGTTCCCACCCAGTTCTTTGTACTCATGCTTCAGGGCATAGCCTGAGAGAAACGTGCACATGGTCCAAAACTGACTGAAAGTAATGGCAATCTTTTTTTTTATGGACTACAGAGGGATTTGGACCAGGCTCCAGATGACTGATTAAATTTAGCTTTTTCTGATGATGCTTTTTGCTATGGGTGTTTTGGACACTATGTGATTGTTTGCTTGATTTAAACATTTAAGGTTATGGAACTAGACAATCCCTAATTTCTGCTCAGAGGTAATTGCACTTTCTCCCTTAGGATGGCTTATGCCTACCTTGCTGCAATCGTCATAGTGAAGAGGAAGAAATGGTAATGTCCTTGGTGACGAGCGACGTCCCGCAGGGGTCCGTATTGGGACCGGTACTGTTTAATATCTTCATCAATGACATAGACAGTGGGATCGAGTGCACCCTCAGCAAGTTTGCAGATGACACCAAGCTGAGAGGTGTGGTCGACATGCCAGAAGGACGGGATGCCATCCAGAGGGACCTGGACAAGCTCAAGAAGTGGGCCCATGTGAACCTCATGAAGTTCAACAAGGCCAAGTGCAAGGTCCTGCACCTGGGTCGGGGCAATGCCCAGTATCAATCCAGGCTGGGGGATGAAGGGATTGAGAGCAGCCCTGCCAAGAAGGACTTGGGGGTACTGGTGGATGAAAAGCTGGACATGAGCCAGCAATGTGTGCTTGCGGCCCAGAAGGCCAACCGTATCCTGGGCTGCATCAAAAGCAGCGTGGCCAGCAGGTCAAGGGAGGGGATTCTGCCCCTCTACTCTGCTCTGGTGAGACCCCACCTGGAGTACTGCGTCCAGCTCTGGAGCCCTCAGCACAAGAAAGACAGGGACCTGTGGGAGCGGGTCCAGAAGAGGGCCACGAAAATGATCAGGGGGATGGAACACCTCTGCTATGAAGAAAGGCTGAGAGAGTTGGGGTTGTTCAGCCTAGAGAAGAGAAGGCTTCGGGGAGACCTTCTTGCAGCCTATCAGTACTTCAAGGGGGCTTATAAAAAAGATGGCGGCAAACTTTTTAGCAGGGCCAGTTGTGACAGGACAAGGGGGAATGGCTTTAAACTAAAGGGGGGTAGATTTAGACTAGATGTAAGGAAGAAATTTTTTACGCTGAGGGTGGTGAAACACTGGCACAGGTTGCCCAGAGCGGTGGTGGATGCCCCATCCCTGGAAACATTCAAGGTCAGGTTAGATGGGGCTCTGAGCAACCTGATCTAGTTGAAGACGTCCCTGCCCATGGCAGGGGGGTTGGACTAGATGACCTTTAGAGGTCCCTTCCAACCCAAACTATTCCATGATTCCATGATTCTATGATTTTGTAAGTGCTCGATACAAGGCAAGCTATTTTACTCATGGTTCCAAGCTCTCTGTCCCACGTGTCACAATTCAAAAGGTCAGTAATCAAGAGATCACCTTCTCACTTTGTTCCATAGATATATACACATTAAACTTCGAATGACACTGGAAAATAAATGAATTAAAAATATTCAAGGTTAGCCTGTTCAGCTTGCACCCTACGAAACTGTAGCAGTAAGACTAACACTAAAATATTGTGATAATTCGCAAATAATTTCTGTTCAAAAAATCTGAAGTGAACTTATAAACTGTAGCACATTGTCTCTGATTCTCTTTTTGTTTAGACCAAGGAGAAAATTCCATAGAGGAAAAAGCAGTGGAGACACATATGTAAAACAGGAAGAAGCAACATTAGAATTGGCCTTTTTTACCTCTCTGTGGGTTTCACTGAGGGTTTTAATAGCAGCTCAGCTGGTGAAGACATATCCTTGGTTCAGAGTTGGCAGGAGAGTTTTACAGCCTGCCACTACATGCTGGTAATTCCAAGCTGCAGCCTGACCCAAAGAGAACATTTCCCAGGAGAGTTGATGAATTTTAAGACCAGTCCTCTTGTGATAAACTTGTGAAATTTTATTAATTTCTGTGTCAAACTATGCCAGCTTTCTGGCTGTTACCTTTAGAAATATGCCATTTACAAAGTATATTGACAATGACAAAAACCTCAAATAAATAGGCTTTTTGTGTCAGACTGTTGGTTACTGGTGAGATTTGGCATTGTCCAGACCATGATCCTTACAGGTCTCGGGGCAAGATGGACTTCTTGATGTCTTTTATTTCTTAGCATGTTTTGACGTATTTCTTTCATTCTGTTCAGGCAATGCTATCATACAGTTACTGCTTGTAAGCATTCCAGCACTGCAAGTTGCTTGGTTTTAAAATATGACTCTTAACAAATACATGTAAATAGAGTAAAAATGTTAAACTATGATTGGGTCTAAACTCTTTTGGTAGCATTAGAATACTTGAAGGAATGGTTGAAGCCCATCTAAACAAATTGTTCTTAAAGAAAAAATAGGATTTTTCCATGGCCAATTCTAATCCCTTAATGAGAGCACAAAAGACATGATTTAGACACAATTCAGATTTCGTCTGTATGTTTTTTTCTTCCTTACTTAAAAGCACTTCTACACAAATACAGAATCATTTTTTCTGTAGGAATGCGTCCCTCAGTTTGTCCAAAAGATGATTCTTCCATAGGGAAGAGAAGATGTGTGTTTATGAGAGCTAGACAGTAAAACAACTTGTTATCAGTAAAGCATGGGTCATATCTGAAACATCATTCATATTGTGATTCAGCGTGGCTGAAAAGATAAAAACTCAGGCAATGGGCTAAATTCCCCAGCTGCAGGAACAACTTCAATGTTTTTCCTCAGCCAGGTCCTAGTAGACCTAGAATTTTACGATCACTATCTGCCAGATTAGTTTCCAGAACACAGTGTTGCAAACACATCATTAAGAAAAAAACCTTTCAGACTATTTGATCACAGTCAAAAGTGGAGAGTGCTGTGAAGACTTCTGCATACCATGCTTTTTAGAAACAGCTGCCAACGTTTTGAGCTTTGCTGTGTTTGGTTTGGAGTTGCACCTATCTGAGAATGATTAGCTGCCTGACTTCCAGGCGCAGCCATTAATGGAGTTTGGAGGCTGCATTTGTAAGGTGTTTTGAAAAAGTCTGAACAATTTCTAAAATAGCAAGCGGAGCTGAGACTCACCTATTGTTTGGATAATACATTTATTTTCACCACCTTTCTCCATTGCCTGCCTGCCACAGTAAGTGTGAATAAGTCTGATATCCTTCACTAGCCTTACAGCCTTGACTACTGCACTGTGCTATTGTCTATAAACTGCAATTTAAACTGCATTTTATTACATTACTTTTATCTATCTTTTTATTCACTTTGCCTAATGCCTAGAGGAATTGGTCCATGACTCAGGCTTCTAATTACTGCTGTGAAATGAAAAACATTCATGTGGATGTTGTTGTAAGAGCAGTACTATATAAAGAGAACGTCACTTGAGAAGCCCTGGTCGTTGGAGGTAACAGATATGGAGTGTTGGTTCATGAGTTTTACAGTACCAACTATGTGTATTGCGAATGGTTTCTCATGTGTAACTTTGTTTTATAGCCCTTAACCAATGCCAGCTGGAAGCCAAAGACAAGCTACTGAACCAATTAACAAAGGTCCCCAGTAAGCAGGCAGAGGCTTCATTCTATCTGGACACCTGTAACTACTGCAGCTTGATGCAAAGTCCTTGGGAACTGCAGACAGTTTTACAAGCTAAATTAATCTACAATTTCTCATCAACTGTGTCAGTAGATGCAAAGTAGCTCACAGGGGAAGGAATCCACTTCTTGCTGGTATTATCTGAGTTACTAAGGTACCGTTTTCCTCCTCCCTGGCACTGGGTTTTGGGGGTAAGTCATCCATCTCTTTTTAATCCATATATTTCCATTTTCCACTGCAGGGACAAAAGCAAAGATTGCCCATTAAAAGGGACAGGAACAACTCAAGAATTAGCTTGTAAACACCGCATTTGGAGTATGCCTTGTGTCCTGGTTTTGGCTGGGATAGAGTTAATTTTCTTCCTGGTAGCTGGTACAGTGCTGTGTTTTGGATTTAGGACAAGAACAAAGTTGATAACGCACCGATGTTTTAGTTGTTGCTAGGTAATGCTTACACTAGCCAAGGACTTTTCAGCTTCCCATGCTCTACCGACTGAGAAGGCTGGAGGTGCACAAGGAGCTGGGAGGGGGCACAGCCAAACTGGCCAAAGGGACATTCCATGCCATGTGACGTCATGCTCAGTATAGAAACTGGGGGGAGTTGGCCAGGGGGGTGGTGACTGCTGCTCAGGAACTGGCTGGGCATCGGTCGGTGGGTGATGAGCAATTGCATTGTGCATCACTTATTATGTATATTCTTTTACCATCCTTACTATTATTTTCCCTTCCTTTCCTGTCCTATTAAACTGTCTTTATCTCAACCCACAAATTTTACTTCCCCCCCCCCAATTGTCTCCCCCATCCCACTGGAGGTGGGGGGGAGTGAGTGAATGGCTGTGTGGTGTTTAGCTGCCTGCTAACAGTGCAGCCATGCCACAACACCTTGTCATCTTTTTTAGAAAATCCTCATAGGAAAAATACTCTCTCCTCCCCAGAAGAGAATAGAACACCTGACAGTGGTGTAACCTCACTGCACAAGGGGAGAACACACTGGGAATCTGCTCACGCAGAAATTCTAGTGACTGTATTTAAGGCAGCAAGGGAGGGGGAAAATAAAAGAGGTAAGCAAAAGAAAACAACATAATAATAGGGCCAGCATGTCAGTGACTTCAACCCTAGTTATTTCTTTCTTGTAGTCAAGAAAATGTCTCCTATTTCAGCACTGACACTCTGAAGTAACCACAGTACAGCTCTACTGCTGTTCATGGAGATGAGCGGAAAGAACAAACTTTTTCTTTTATTTCACCCCACACCAAGTACACAATGCAATAGTGCAGGCTATGAACTGGACAAAAATTCCCCTATGAGCAATGACCTTAATCCAGCAATCTGTTATCAGGAATCAGAGAAAAGTTTGTAACACAAAGGGGGTTTGTTTCCCCCTGCCCCCAATTATTAAACTTGCGCACCTGGGTCTAATTATGCTCTCAAACTCAAGCAACTCTCATTGATTTTACCAAGACCTACATATACTTGAGTCCCATTCAGGATATTCAGCTTTCCAACACTCCCATAGGATTACTGTCAGCAGGAAAGTACTTCTCAGCTTCTTAGGATAGAGTGACATCTTGTGGTTTCTTCTTTTGTCCATCATTGAAAAATAAGAATTAGCCACAAAAGCTTTGGCTAAATTTTTTTTTGTTTCTGGTATAACACTAAGATCTTATTTGTTTGAGGAATTTCTTACGTACTTGATTCACAGAAACTGAAACAACAGTTTACTTTGCCATTATCAAGGCTTGTGGAAGGATAGTGAAAATTAGTGCTTGGAACAGCAACAAAAACATTCCAATTTATACAACATGACAAATTTTTGTTTGAATGTAGTACTAATCTAGAAAAACTGTTTGGTGCTCAAGGTCATGTACAAGTGGGATCTTATTAGTTAAATATGTCAGTCTCCAGTGATAGCACCACTACTAAAAGGATTTGTAGGGAAAGTACTCTTTCCAACTGCAGCTCTGAAAAGCATTTCTACCTGGACTCCAGTAGATGTATGCAAGAGAGAAGATGATAGCATTAGGCAACTGCATCTCATGCTTAAACTCCATCTGCATCACAGAACATCTCAGTAGACAGTGTCACATCATGGGTCACTTACACAGCACAACTATAGAAGTTTCAGTAATTTATTTTCTGATATAGCCTCCAACACAAAATACATTTTTTTAATTTTTTAAGACTACATTCCTGAACTCACATGAGCCACTATTAACAAATTCCCCTTACCAAAAAAAAAAAATCCAAACAAAAAGACAAAATTATTTTGCTAGTTTTGTCTCAAAAAAGCAATAGCATCCTTGAAAGGAACATTAAACAAAATCTAGATTAAAAACCACAACGGAATAGTATTCATACACCTCAATAAATTGGTAACAATACTTAAGATACTACCACTACTGAAAAACAGTATTGTTTGAGAGCTGTTCTCATTGTGGTCTACAACTAACATCTTTGCATAATTTGGTAATAAATCAACTCATGTTGTTGAAAACCAGACAATTCTTAATTTTCAAGAAACATGGGATGGCTATTTTGCATCTGTAAGGACTAGGAAAGTATCAAGTGAAATAACTAGTGTTTGCATTTCTGTTTCTGCTGGTTTTCCTATATGCCTGTTTAGGCAATTCTCAGAATCAGATTTGGAATATGCGATTCTGCATCATTCCACTTATACCTATGCTCAGTCCAACTGTTAGGGAAGTCTATGCACTTGCCTGATCTCCTCTATAAATACTTCTGACTGGCAGCTGTCCTTCCATAATGCCATAGCTTTAGTTCAAATCTATCTTCAGTCCTTCCCTTGGTAAGAAGCATCTATGCTGCAAGGAACTAATGCAAAGAAAACACAAAATTGGTCAGGAAGAACTTTCGACAGACTGAAAATAAACATGACTGAGGGTTGTCATCTGCTTCCTCATGTCTTTCCAACTCAGAGTGAACATCTCAAAAATTAGCCTGAAAAAAATGTAATTGCTTAAAAATCGGGCTCCCATGAGGTTAAAACCACAAGAGATCCTTAGCATACGGGTCATTTTTACAGACATTAAGTGATGTTCATAGAATCATTTAAACATGAAGAACCAGCCCTTGTGTAACTCCATGTCAAAGGAGCTGGTTTTACCTGCAGTGAGGCTAGTTCTATAACTTGGTAAAATTAGCCCCTTCTCCTTCTTAGAAGCACTACCTTTTTTCTCTCCCAAGCATAACATTTTTAGCTATACAGAACTAAAATTACAATTTTTGTCTAAATTTGCATACAAAAACTGTCTCACCAAGTCCAGACTATAATACACTACAGGTAATAAGCAACAGCAATACACTAAGGAGCTCCATTTTTCTTCTGTGCAACAGAACTAAACAATTCAAGGAGGCAGGGCTAGAAATGTGTTCAAATGCTCTTTCTCCGAAAGAGCATAACCAGCCTCCATGGAGAATATCCATCACTTCGCAGTTTGACCTGCATTATCTGCACCAGCAGCAGGAAAAAAAGTGAACAATGTGTCAAATTTTGGAAGTTCTCCTCGCATGCATAACTTTGTGAGCAATATCTATGCTGTTTTGAAGTAAATGTATGCCAGAGAAGCCTATAACTAAAACTAAAGTTCAGCCAATATGCATTTGTTCCCACAGAATTCAAAAGACAAAACTCCTATTGACTGAGAAGAAACCCACTTATTATCCAAAAGTTTGTATTTATGATCTGTTTCAAAGGAGCTCCTCCCTTCTTTTCTCTTATTCTCTCTTACCTTTTTAATAACTTCTGTTCTTTTTTAGATCTTGCACAATGAGGGAAGAAATAATTATATGCCTCTCTGGTGACAACTGGTACTTCTCCTCCTCTTGCAAATGGAAACAGCAACTAATTCCCCTGCTAATATTTACTTGTGGTCTGTGTCATTCTCCTCTCTGTCAGTTTATTCTCAGTAAAAAGTTAGGGAATAAAAAGGATTATGTTGTTCCTTTAGACATTTATTTATTAACAGAACATTTTTAGACACTTAAAATTAAGGGCGGTGGTTTTTTTTTTTTTCTTACTTTGAGAAAGATCATTCTAGATCAGTGAAATGAGATACTGCAAAGCTTAGGTTAAAGTAGGACAACTACTTTGGGGGAGAAAAATATGTCCACACGAATGACATTACTATTCAACTATTTTACTTCAGTCACATACATAGCTATTCTACACTGACTAGTCTCAAATATTCATGCGATAAAATTTTATTGGCATCAACAGTTACGGAAGGTGAATTGCAGAGTTGCATGCAGGAGCATTCATAAAAGCAACATTTTAGAATCACATGTGGGAGAGTTCACACAAAGTCTACCACAGTTATCTTACAGAGTAAAATCCACTAGGCTTAATTTGTTCCATTAACTTTGATGAGACGGCGTATCGCAGTCTGTTTACTACTTTTACAGGAACAGGAAGAGATCACATTTTCCAAATGTAGTTCTTCAACTCTATAAGTTATCATCAAGCTTTTCCATTTGCATTGTTCAGAGCTGCATACATTCTGCTCCTGTCTCACTGATCAAGTCAGTCTTTGGACTGTAAAAAAGTTACGAATAATGGATTTGCAGTTTTTTGCTTTACAATTCACTAGAACAAGAAACCGTTGTTGACATGTACACAATTTTATTTTAAGGACACGGCAATCACAGTGACAGAAACGGAACCATTACTTTAATACTGTAAGCTTTCCTCTGGAGCTGACTTGCACGCAGTTAGATCTGAAAGCATTTTAAACAATATCTTGGGGGAAAACACAGCAAACCTTAAATATATTAACTTCAAACTTTATGTGCTTATCTCCTCTTTTTGGTAGCTGGTGGCAGTTAGAGCTCTTCAAAGTCATGGCCACTTGTATTCATTGCTTCAGGGTGCATTACCCTTCCCATGAATAACACAGTACCTGTGGAAAAAGTGGAAAGGAAGGAAGGGAAGGAAAGGTGTCAGAACTGAAAGGAAAAGTTGAGATTATAAGATGATGAATACTGATAATAAGTTCTAGAGCATGTGGTGCACAATTTTTATAGGAACATGCGTCCCTCAGAACTTGGTAGCCATAAAAGGCAATGGATCAACAGCCCTAGAGAAGAGCACCTCTTTGTATTCAGAACTGATACAGTACAGAGAAGAACAGTGAAATCCTCTGCATTTCAGTGCCTCTCTGCTTATTCTGAAGGCTTGATTGAAAACACACCAGAAATCAACACAAAGGTTCACTTTCATTTCAGTGGTTCTGATGAAGGTCCATGAAGTACTGCCACTGATGTCAAGTGGTTATGACACAGTACTGGTTTCCAGGCTGGGGGGGCTCCAAAGGTGGCAGCTAACCTTAACTGAAGCATGAACACCTAATCAGAGTAACCTTCATGATCACTTCTGACCCTTATATGCCTGAGCTGCTGGACAATGTTCCTTACAGAATCAAAAATGAGCCCCAGAAGCTGCCACACCAATCAGCTAATGATTATTAGAATCATAGAGTTGTTTAGGTTGGAAAAGACCTCTAAGATCATCAAGTCCAACCGTTAACCTAGCACTGCCAAGTCCACCACTAAACCACGTCCCTAAGCACCACGTCTACATATCTTTTAAGTATCTCCAGGGATAGTGACTCCACCACTCCCCTGGGCAGCCTGTTCCAATGTTTAACCACTCTTTCAGTAAAGACATTTTTCCTCACGTCCAATCTAACCCCCCCCTGCCGCAATATGAGGCCGTTTCCTCTCGTCCTATCACTTGTTACTTGGGAGAAAAGACCAAC
>NW_008795378.1:836070-850310 GCF_000699145.1 Aptenodytes forsteri | reverse complement strand
CTCGATCCCCTCGTCCAGATCATTGATAAAGATGATGAACCAGCCCCAATACTGAACCCTGGGGAACACCACTTGTGACCAGCCGCCAACTGGATTGAACTCCATTCACCACAACTCTTTGGGCCCAGCCATCCAACCATTTTTTTTTTTACGCAGTGAAGAGTACGCCCATCAAAGCCATGAGCAGCCAGTTTCTCCAATTAATAGATACTTTGAGTTCACAGATTTACTCCACATTAGAGCATGCAACCCACAACAAGGAATTTTCTATATGAATACTGCTCCCTTACACTATTTAATCACCATTTACATCTTTCCTATTTAGACATTTCTATCTAACCTGTTTAAGCAGTAATCAATCATGAGCATTTACGGTATTCTTGAGAATAAGGGTAACCATCACAAATTTTTTTCAAAAGGTTTCCAACCTTAAGATTTCTAGATTAGTAATGAGCTTTCAGGCTTTAACTATAGTTGTTGGCAATTCCTCTTTCTACATGCAACATCAAGGCCCGTGCAACATTAAGGACTGCCCCAAGGGTATCAAGCTCTACTCTGTTCTGATTTAAACTTTTCTTTTTGGGGAGATTTTTGTATATCAAGTAGGAAAAAGGGCAGATACCCTCCTCAGACACATTTTTGCCTAGTTATGTGTCTACAACAGCAAGGATACTCAACTTAGTTTTGGTCAAAGAAAAAAAGAAACCAAAAACCCTCAGAGTTGGCATCATGCCTTGCACACAAGTGACCCTACCTAGCTACACTGTAAGTATTACTGCAATCTAAATGGTTTAATAAACATTGATACCTATGACAGGGATCTCAAATACAGAAAAAACCTGTCAAACTGAACCTACCAGAGTTTGCTTGTAGAACATGCAAGATACCACAACACACAGACCCACATGATAGTCTGTTTTGTCACCCAATCACATCCACATCATTAAGACAAATTACAAGTATGAAACTAAGGAATTACTTAATCATTGCCCATTTTGCTAGCGAGTGCTGTTCTCATCCCTTGCCTGCCATAGAACACTTCAAGAGCGCAACAGAATTATTCATAGCTGTAATATCTGTCCATTATGCAAATAATTTGGTACCGGGAACACATCTCACTGGTCTTACTACAGCCAAGCTCTTACGGAATACAATGATTATGGATATTCAGGGCAGTAACACTGTGTTCTCTGAAGAAAAATGGTGAATTTTTCTTCCCCAGGGTTTTTAATCATGTAATTGTGAATATTTTTCAGGATTATGTCATATTTTGGTGACTGTCTTGGAGAAACATTAAGGGGACACAGAAAAGGTCAGTCTTTCAATATTAGGCATTTTAAGACAAATTAAGGAAAATTCATAATACAAGACCAGTTCATTGATGAAAATATGCAATTTTCTGTTGTACACTTGGTGATGTACTGTGAAAAATGTGGAAGAATCTGCAATATTCTCACCTGTTCTTCTGTTTCTGACCAAAAAGAAAAAGGGATGATCAACTATAACTTGAGGATACAGCACTGCCATTCTGCTAATGGCAATCATTCCTAAAGGAAAAAACATAGGCAGCTTGTTAAATATCACTGCACATTCTCCTGCTCTTCATGCGACATACTTGTGAAGCTCATGAACAGACATTGAAGTCCCACACTCTCAGCACTAAGCGTCACCAATAAATAGCATGAAAAATCTAACTGAAAATGAAAGAGCCCTACAGAGTAATTGTATGCCTATTTATGATTTAAGAATGATTAACAATGGAGAGTGGCACAATTTCCCAGGCTGAGGGAGCAGCTTATAAATTTTAAGATCCAGAACCTTAAGAGGAGTTATGACTCCCGCTCACTTGTAGAAAGAAAATGCATTACATTAGACAGCACTGCTGAACTGTTTTAAACAGCTTCAAGCCTGCAGTTGATAGTAAAAGGTAACCCTTAATAACTACAGAATATGCAACAACTAAATGGGCTGATCTTGCAGCTTTTAGCTTGAGTCTTTAAATAATGCAGAGGTTGAAAGTAAAATTAACTGGGAATCAGGCAGAATTTGGCTCTTCGTTATTTTTATTTGGAGATGTATGGATTTCTCCAGGAAATTATTATTTCCCAGTGTTTCGTTTACTTTTACATTTTCACTGCACTGTTGATAAAGACTCATGCATACCAGTAATCTCTGTCCATATTAATGTTACAATTCAACCCAATTACTGATATTCGTGACCAGGGAAGTCATTCTTCCTTGCCTCAAAGACTGGTACAAGTAAAGGCAATTAGAAATCACCTAATGATACATATTAGCAACTAATGTAACTTATTTTCAGGAAAAGCATGTGATAACCAAGTAATCCAACCACCTGGCCTCCTAGCATTAATAGGGGCCAACTGTTTTTGCATTTAGCACTTCCCATATTGCATCTCTGTATACGAGCTTATTAAAATGCAATTGCAACAACTCTCACTCCTTCTAGCTATTCTGGATCAAATGCCTCTGACCATCTCAATTAGCAGATTGAAAATTACGAATTAATTAAGTTCCATAAAGAAAATATAAATTGCAGTCCATACCCTCCTGACAATCAGAAGCAAAATAAGGAAGAAGAGGTTTTCCACAGAATGCTCGAAATTCTTTGTGAAACACAGCATGTTAAAAAAATGCTAACGCTTTTCATTTCCAGAATTCTCTTCTGAAAAGCAGTATACTTGCTATGCTGTGTCTTCATGCTACATACTATTTAGCTTTCCTGGTTGTACAGCAAATCAGTTTTAAAAAATTAATTAACACAGAATAACCAGACATTTGACTTAGTTCTGCTTTTCAGTCAGGTACCTGAGGCAGCAGCAGCTTCTGATCCTTCCTCATTAACTTCTAGAAATGCCTTGTGAAATGCCTTTGCAAGGTAAAGTTCTTTGTTATCTGGAGAAGAAAAGGAAACATACTTCAAGTGGCTCAACAGTAAGATTGAAATACTAAAAAAAAAAAAACCAACCAAAACCAAACCACCAAACACTGCCAAAACCCCCAACACTATTATCCACTTTCTATACCAAGTAGGGAAGGATGAGAGCTTTGTGCGTAGGAGTTGCATTAAAATACCTTCTGCCAATACCTTTAACAGCACCATTTACCATGCTTAAATTTGTAGTGCTCTCCTACACTATGGATATTAAAATAGCTTGGCACTGGCTACAGCACCAGTACACCAGACAGAGTAAAAGACAATCCTTGAATACAAGATTTTAAATGCAACCATTGGGGAAAAAGGATTATGACATTATATGGCAAATACTTATACATAAAGAATTTTATTTCTGCATTAGGTGCAATATAGGCTTCCTCCAGGAAAATTAGGTATTTTCTTTCTTCTTTTCATTACATTTAAAAGAAGCTGAAGATAAATATTTATAGCAAAAACCTCCATGGAACTACGTTTTTTCAGTCTTCTTTGTTTTCCATCCTTCTTTGTCAGTATTTTAATTTCGGTCCAAGCCTACTCCTGCTTAAGTCAGTGGATGTTTCATTACCTTTCTGCAGTGGCTAAATGATCAGATCTATTGGAATACTCAGCACCTTGCAGGAAGCAAGACACATTAACACCATTTAATCTGTTTGACTAAGTTTCATCAGAAAGACGTAACAAGGATTAGATACACATTTATCGTACCTGCATAAAATCCACAGTAATGACAGAGCACAACTGGCAGTTAAGAAATTATTAAGAATAAAAGCTTTCTCAACAGGGAGATACACAACCATGAAAATCTAATCTAAGCACCCCAGTGAGACAGCTTTACCATTTTGCATTTCTGATCCTTCACAAAACATTCAACACCAAAACTCGAGTTGAAGGCTGACTAAGGAGGGAAAGCTTGGGACTATTCATCTAATTGTTATCCATTTATTTTGGCTCTCACAACGATAGCCACTAGTTCTAATACTAATGCAAGCCAAAACCACGAGACAGCAGTTTAAAATGTCTCTCCCCAGCAGATCTCATTACTGCTACACACACTCAGAACTGAAGTAAACCTCCTAGTTCAGCTGCTTAACTTAAATCTTGCCAACAAAAGCCCCAAATCATTCCCTTTGGGACTGTGTAGTAAAACATATAGTAGATCGGTAACTATTGTACTAATTCTAGGCTTCAGTTCCAAGCCTTCAGGAATGCTACCGTGAAAGCGAGGATAAATTTTCCACCGTGTTACTTTAAAACATGGGACATGAAGCATCTGCTTATCTTGAGCACTAAGCACAATTCTCACAGCTTTTGTCTCCTTAACTGTTAACAGAAAGGCCACCTGAAAACACAACGTGGTTGCATTCCAACACTAACATCACCTTTAAGCCTCAAGCATTACCTGTAAAAAATAAGTCACAAGCTAACTAAATACTACAATCAAGTGTTAAATAGTCATCCCCTAAAGCTTCCGTTCTGTTATGGACCCATTAAGACTCAAGTTTTCAAAAAATGTTTTAGAACAAACACTGGATGTGCAAGAACATTTACATAGGTGTAATGGATAGATACCTAAGGCAAAAAGGGTGACAGATCCACGCACAACAGAAATTACTGTTGTGCATGTCTCACATTACGTGTGTGGTGCCTTTGTAAAAGTGTCAGTTAACAGGATTCTTGGTAAGTTTATTGGTCAGTTCTTCAAATTTTAACCTTCCGGGCAGCTGTATTTTGCTATCCTTGCTTGAGACCATTTCAAAGTTCTTGTATTTGAGCTATACAGCACATACCAAAAGAAAACAATAACTTTGCAGCCTTTATAGAAAAATGCTGGTTTGAGGTTCCTTATCTTAAACCCAAATAAATTTTTACATTTAATAACAGACAAAGAAATGCCCACTTAGCCTAATCACACATTTCGATCACGTCTTTTTTTATTACAGCACTTAAGCCTGCTCCTGTGACCTGTAATATTCACAGCGATACTCCATATTTTCATCCTAAATGCTTTATTTTGCATAGTGTGGTGGTGCTTATGGTACACTGAGGTATATTTCTGGCCAGAACAATTAGCACCTCAGAAGATTGGTCTCCATCTGATGAGCTTATAAACCCTAATTCAGACAGCATAAACATCGGTAACATTTACCATCAGGTATAATAGTAGGCCTCCTTGTAAACGTATTCAGGATCTGAGTATTAAAAACCCAACAATATTTTGTTAAGTTGACAGGAATGCAAGAAGTGCCATTGCAGATGAGACCAGTATGTCCAATTAGTCTAGGACACTGCTCCAGCTATAGTACTATTGTTCCTTCAGAACAAGATATAGGAAGCCTTACAGATAAAAACTACAGCACAACTTACGAAAGAAAAAGATCCTCTCACCCAGCGTGTGCCTTATACCCTAAACCAAGTTTCCACAGAATATACAGAATGCCTTTATTTAATGTAGTATAGATAGTTTTGATTGCTCTGAAGAAATTTTTTTTTTAATCCTACCAATCTCATGACCTCAAGGAATACCCAGCAAAGATCTCTGTGGTTAAGTTTTCCACAAGAGAAGTACTTTATTTGGTTTCAATTTGTTGCCTTTCATTTCATTGGATATCTTTGTCCTTGGATGGTGAAAAGAGCAATTCCACATCCCAATTTACTTTCTCTAGACTCTTCTCTTTATATTGCCACTATCACATCCCTCTCATTCATCTCTCCCTTAAGTGAATGAATCCGTTTTCATATGGAAGCATAAAGTTGTCACCTAGTGTTCAGGCATTCTTCTCTTTGCTCTGTTTTATGATTGTCAAATCACTGACTGCAATACTTTAATATCATACACATCTTGTCATTATTATACATCTTTCCTTCATGGCTTTCACTGTGCATAAGGTGGGGCTTACCTGAGTATCTACTATCATGTCATTTTTCTCTAGTAGTTTCTTTCAATCTGGATTTTCATAGGAGCCAACATGATTGTTAGCATCTCAGAAAAGTCCCATGGAGATTTGGTATCAAAGTTTAAGCTTTCTACAGGACCCTAGCCTAGATACCCATTAACGTGTGGGAGTAATCTGAGGCTTACTTCTAATGTACATGACTCCGTTAGCATCACATTTCATTTGTCATTACACTCCATATGCTTGCAAACTCCTACTCATAGCTGCCAACTGGTTGCTCTGCAAGTCTCATTTTAAAAAGGCATGCCGGTTTATTGGCTTTTCTAGCTTAGGTTGTCCCAGAAAAATTATACCTACCTCAGTCAAGACTTCGAAGAACTATTTACTGGACTGGTGCTCTTCTAACTACTTTATATTATGAAAGTAAGTCATTAAGATTACTTCACTGCTTACTGAAATGCAGGTCACCCTGAGGTTAAAAGCAGTTGTCACTTAAGGGATTGTACAACAGTAAGAAATATTAAAATCATTGAAAAGGGAAGGAGAATTTTAGTATCGAAATTAGTTCAAGGGTAAGTCCTAAGTGGTGTCAAAATACTCAAGTAGCAAGTTTACGTGCTGTGTAAATTATAAAATCCCAAATGCCAGAAGTTGTTTCAAGATTATTTTGAACACTTGATGGAATCAGAGATGCAAGTAAAACCTGTCAAAGTCTTTTGCTGAAAGTGAGTCAGGATACATGCAACTAGACAGCCAAATAGGAATGTCCTCCTACTCACCTGAGTTAATTGACAAAGAACATAATTTCTGCAAGAGAGTAACATTTAAAATGTGCATCCAGATTAATACTTTCTCTTTGGTTGCTCACAATCCAGACATCCCGGAAGGTAAAGCTGACTCGTCTATTTCCATTTTTCAGATTGAGTGCAAAAAGCAAAAAATTCTAAATATTGAAAAATAAGTCTGTAATCCTGCAATTTGATTTATATCCACTAAGCCCACATGGAATTTCACTGAACTCAACAATCTGTGCCTGGGTCTGATTACAGGATTAGGGCTGTTGTTGAAATTGCAGAAGGCTTTCCTTGACAATATTCCAAAGGCAAGAGCAACAGGAGAGGGGGAGGAGAGTATTTTTAAACGCAACAGAATTTCTCAAAAATCTCCTTAGATTTTCTTTTATGATTTGTATCTTCCTACAAAAGTGTCCAGACAAACATTTTGTTCAAGTATCTGCATTTAAGGTTTCACGAAGTGCTAAATTTTCCAGAGGGCTGACAACTGAGATGCATGTAAACTTCTGGCTTCAACTTCCCTGTTACCTGACATACTATTCAGGTATCTGCAAAAGCAAGCTTTCAACATTTTTCTTCACGATTTTTTTTTCCCTTCCTCCTCCCTCCCCATTTTACATTGTGAATATTAGAAATAGGAAATATATTCTGTATTTTAATTACTTAAAATTTCATCTCCATAGCATCAACAGCAGGGTTTTCATTAAAGACATTACTTCAAAAACATTCTTATTCTTCATTTATGAATGACCTTTTCATCACCTGGTGGCACAGGCCCTTTCAAGTGAAAAGTAAGAATGTTACAGTAAAACTCGTGAATTCTCTCTTTACACTGCTCTACATGACTTAATAAACAAGTTAATCTTTAAATGGCAGAGGAGTTAATTCAGTCATGCAAAACATGGTGTTTTGATTTTGTACAGTACAACTGTCAAAAATGTAAAACTTTAAACAAGTCATTAGTCACATGGATTAAAACACAAGCAAAGTTCCAATCTTTCTGCTAGCCTCTCGACTACAGAATTAGTCCCCGATATATAGGTGAATTTTACATGAAATGAAATACGAGTCAAGCACTGCCTTTGTGGTTCAGTCTCCCCTGCGTATTTTCCATTCTCCTCATTACTTTTCCTCAAGTAAATACTTTTCTATATATAGACCAGAAATTATTCGAAAGGTTACTTTTCTTTGGGGTGGCAGAGAAATTGAAAGTGGTTTTCTTCAGAAAAAATGATATTTTTTTTAATGAAGGATTTTTCATTTATTCAAATTCTTTTCACATTACCTAACTCCAGCTTTTCCCACAATTTCACTGGAAGAGTGAAAGCGGCAAAACAGTGGAATAAGCTACATGATATAAGCAATATTTCAAACTTAGCAAAAGTGAAAAGGATATGAAAATCGCAAGCATTTCTGCTGTAAATTTTAGAGGAAGGTTCACGTTCATTACCACTATTTTGAATAAGCCACACAGGTGTGATTGCTTCCAGAGACAAACAATTAAGAACAGGTATTTCTCATCAGCTAAGCATCTATCTGGCTTATTAGGCAGTAACCCATAGAGCAGAAACACATACAGGGAGCAGCATATAAGCATAAATTACAAGAACAATGACAACAATCTCAGACTGGCACATGCTTCTAGATAGAGAACAACTGGGTTTGCCAAAATTCAGGTCTAGACAGACCCCCGTGGCTACTTTTGTTACGTGAAAATGAAACAACTTCTCAGGCAAAGATGACTCTACCACCTTTTGTGCCACTTCAATACCTTTTAGGAGGTAATAAAAGCATAAATATCTAATTTCCACCCGAATTTCTAAATGTATTGGATATTTCAACTTCTGAAAATGAAGTGTTGACAATGTATTGAAATAGGCAAGCAGCATATGTGACTAAATTGCTTCTGTCTCAGAGCTCTCTCTTTCCCGTGCTGCTTCTATACAGCAGGTATCTGGGGAGATGACTAATTGTACAACAGTTTAATGCTCTTAATGCTGTGAACAAATAGCCTCTGGAGATAAAAGATGACAACCCCCCTGTTGTGCGAATCCCATTTGCCATCAAGACACTGAAGCCATACATTGCTCTAATGTGGATCTGCCTCTTGCATAGTATTACACTTTCTCTACATTTCTAATGAGATCCAATTCTGAAATACTCGGAGTGAACTTTCCCAGGTCGAAAATCCCCCACCCCACACAGATACCCTGAGGGATTTCTTCCCTGCCCCAACTGCTCCTACAGTGAGCACACTCTTACATTACGCAAAAATCCCAAAGAATCAAAAAATTGCTAGCAGGTTGTTTTGTTTTTTCCCATAAAACCACTTTGAAGAGCTTGTTGGTTATCTTTAGGTGATTTTAGTACTTCCTTATATACCTTGAGAGACAACACAAGAACCTCTTACCAGACATTGCAGTGAGATCAGCACTACTGCTGAACAGCTCTGTAATTCCAAGACCTCTCCAGACATCTTTCAGATCAATTTCCTGTTCTACTGTGAACCTGGAGAACATAATAGAAAATTACAAAAAGCCCAGAATGTAAGCAGTATTTATTGTTATTAGAAGGTTAAAATTTCTAGGTAATGACAATTGAAACACTGAGGTAAATAATGTAAAGTAGGAGATTCGGCACTGGTAGTATAGCATAGTGACACCTTCTACTAAAATGCCTACAAACAAATTAGTTTACTTTCACAGGTGGATTTTTTTTTTCTAATGCAGAAGGAATCAAAAATATGCTAATGTAATGTACAGTCCCTGACCATAAAACCTCAGTGCAAAATGATGCAGTAGCTAATGTAAATGCTTACGTTTTATACAGAAGGTTTACTATAAAAACTGAATTTAATTGTATGCATACTAGACTAGAATATCAAATAAGGCAAAGGACAGCACAAACTTCATAGACAGCTGTTGGCAAAGAAGGAGTAGGAAAGTAAGAAAGATACTCCAATTTTATTTAGACAGTATAAGCAAAGACCAGAAGTTATGAACATGAATATAAAGCATTTCTGACTCAACTTCTAATTACTCTGGTGGCAAAGTTTTAGTTGGGTTTTGACTGTGAGTAAAGAACAGGGAAAACAAATAGTTGTTAGTGCAAATGCACATGTGAGTACAACCTGGCAGGATTTCAGGGTTAGCTTGCAAAGCCATGTTCTAGGCTATGGTACTATGCTGGAAGGACAAACTGAGATTAATCCTGAGGGCAAGATTTTGAGCAAAAGCTTGTTCCATTTACAAAGACTTCTTTTCAAATGTTATAGAAGTTATGCCTGGTGTCAGTAAAACAAAAAAAGACTCAAGTCCTTTACGTACGGCCAGAAACAGACTGCACAGCTGGAGAAACAAAGAAATATGTCAGAATAATAAGAAGAATGGCAGCCCCAACCAGAAAATACCAGAATTCTACAGACAAATACAAGAGAGTAATTATAAATGTTTGTTATGGGCAAGTTACAGGTTCTCTGCAGAATGACCAAACAAATTATTAGTGATTTAAATTATGCTGACAGTGACTGGTTATAACTGTACAACACAAAATATATAGTCCATAAGATGTTACAGTTTCTCCAGCAAGCCATTCAGTCAAAAGCAACTGCAATTACACTGCAGTCCTTAGTGAAGGGTCTTACCTGTGCTAGAACCAAAAATAAAATGAAATGTGCTTCTGTGCAATTTCTCATAATAATTCTTTTTCAGGACTAAACGTCCTCGACTACATGGAGGAACACATTCTTTTCAGAAGAAAATATAGGCCAGAACTCTGAGCAGAGAACAGCTGATGAAGAGCTGAGATGTATGGCACCTCGGCATGTACAAGCCTTGGCAGCTTGAAAAAGAATAATCTGGATATGAAAAGACAACTGGATAAGAGTCAAGTGGATCTTCCTCACTTACAATATTTACACTGAATGAGAAAAATCCAATACACAATCTACATTCATAATGAACTTACAAATACCATAAGAAGCCAAAAATCTATGATGGAATAGATATTAGTCATTACCCAGAGAAGAATTTTATGCAAGTTAAAGTAAGATCTGGAGATAGCTCAGGATCGATAAATCACTGGTGGCACCGCAAGTCCAGATGAATTCCAGGATATGAATTTGAGGATATGCCTGGAATAAAAACACAAGAACTGATTCTTGTGATTTTATTGCTTTGGCAGTTCTCAAAAGAATCAGAAGAGACCAACAAAGATTTATGTACTGGAGGAAGCTTATGGTGTTCTGGCATATTCTGCATCAGTCAGTGTGGCAGCATTTAAAAAAAAAAAAAGAAAAAAAGATGGCATTATTTTAATGAATGACATGTAGGTACACAGATGAGATGACCTGAAAACAGCCAACAGGATGGTAGGAAAAAGAAATGTGTCCTGTTACCTTTCTTCTTCAAGAGGAATCATCACTCACTTTCCTCTTGGAAAGCTGTGGACAATTACACTGGTCAAAAACTACAGGCAGAGAGCTCACAAGACCTCCTGCACGATTTTAGCTTTAAGCCGAGAAACAAATCTGCAAGTTGCTCATTCATTCAAATTTCCTACTGGCTTACAGGCTCCAAAACTAAAGACTAGTTTTACTCTCACTACACACTTGTAATGTGATCTATTTTAGAGACTTCAGTAAAAACCCTAAGAAAGATGAATTAAGACTTGATTCCTGATGCCAGAGTTAACTACAGTTAAACAGTACAGAGGTTCTGTCTGTGCACATTGAATAAATCCACAAATATTTCCTTCTATATTAAAACTATACTATAACATTTTGAAAAAACACATCCAACTGTACCTGCCTTACAAACATGCAGAAGAGGCAAATTAATGTCCAAATGCATTTTATAAAAATTTCAGTGTGTGTTTTTCCCTTTTTTGGCTTTTATTTCACCACAATTAGTATTAAATGTATCAAGTTTTCAAGATAATTTAGCTATTAAGTAGCAATGTCAAACTAGTAGCGAGTATCAGGATAGGACACTAGCAAGAAAAGTCTGCATGAAAAGCAAAATTTGAGGTCACAAATAAGAAAAATAACTGCAAAAAAAGCATTTTTTCCAACTGCAGAGAATCACTATAAGATATAAATGGAAATCAGGTGGGTTTAAGTCTCTGGACCACTAGACAGAAAACACACTTATCTGCTAAGGGATGAATTGTGACCCAGAAAGAAAGCATGACAAAAGATGCCTTTGCATACTAATCAAGGAAGGGGTCTGGGAGATGTTTTTTGGGGGAAGAAAAAAAAAAAAGCAAAAAACCTGTAAAGCCCCAGCTGAACATGCATCTGAAAAAAGAAAATGCAAACAAGTTGATTGGTTATATTCCTAAAGAATACCTACGTGAACAACAGTAGCAGTCACTTAATTACTGGATAGAGGCTATACCCCTGACTGAAACCTCTGGAAAGGCAAATGCTGAACAGGTGGATGAGTGAAGGTCTCTACAGTATCTATAAGAGTGAGTTCCTGCTTTTTATGACAAATAAAGTAGACCAAAAATATCACACCAGCTGCATAAATACCAAACTATCCCTTTACGAAAATAAAACCAATTACTTCCCTTCTCCCCTTTCAGTTTTGTCATATGGTAAAAACCCACTCTGAACCACTATTCAAAACAGCATCTCCCCTCCTTTCTCACATGCTCTGAAGAGCAGCAAGAGTTACAGATAAGCTATTATTAATGATATTTCAAATATTTTAGCTAATATCAGAACTAGCCTCTTTTGAAAAATAATAGGGCTGCTTTACACTTTGAAATATAATTTCAGGCTATGCAAACCGACGTAAACATTCGGTATGAGTTATCCTCCAGTCATATTTGGATTTCTTTGCGCTCCTTATAGACAGTGATGTAGGTATTCAAAATCAAAAGCTGACAACCTAGAACACAGAAGAGACGTTCAATCTCATTTCCCAAGCCAGGCATTTGCTGTACCTGCAGACTTTGGAAATGCCGAGCTACATGATACAAGCCCTGACACAGTTATTTGCAGTGTTTGTCACATATAATGATCCAGATGGTCATATTTTTTTCCACAATCTTTTAGGTGCTTCTGAGGCTAAAAATACTATGAAAAATCAATTTCAATACTTCAGTATCAGAAGTCATGGAATAGTTGCAACTGGGAGCATTAAAAACCACAAAGGGAAGTCTGAGAAAGCTCAGACACTGAAGAAAAGATGAGGTATTTTCACTGTAGGACCAGAACAAAAACAGAAAGACTGGTCTATTGAGTCAAGAGGAGACCTTCTGTACTTAAGCAGTTCTAGAAGGTTTACCAACACATATGTTCATGGATATATGCTTCTATAGACCACCTTAGAAAGCACTGAGAAGAAAGATATTAATAAGGGATAGTGACTCTGCCTATCAGCTGTTAGCCAAAGTCCAGGACAAGTGAAGATGTGAGTTAGCTCTGTATGTATTTTTACAATGTTCATTTGTAAAGTGTCTCTACTTCCTACATGTAAAATGCAGTCCAAATAGCTGAACAAAAATACTTCCCTTGATTTCCACCGTCTTTGGATCTCTCCCACATGAAATGAAGAATAGAATGAGACACTTAGGAAGTAGAATTAGACTGAGAAACTAACAAAGTTCTCTGGAGAGTTTAGCAGAGAATGATTATATTTTCATGAAATTTAAAACTTACACAAGCATTTATGCATTTATGTCATTGACAGTCCCCTTAGTTATCTATCTGAACCTTTAGGTTTTGGATAGAGCATTAACTGCAACATACCATATCAGGCCATCTTTCTTCTGTTTTATAGACTTTCAAGTCAGAAAAAAAGATGGCTTCATCTTGTATGATGCTGTCCGACCCTTCCGAAATGCTGAATTTTTTTGTGAAGTCCTTAGATGCTCAGGATCCACAGAATCAAGGATTAGGGTACACTTTCTAGTTATACAACAGAAGTGAACTAGAGCCTAGTGTGATTCATCCCAAAGACTATAATTTCAAAAATTACTAAGCGTTCTGAACAAGCAAAAGCAAGAAATTTTAGGTTTTCAGATTGGTTCTAATACATTACATTCTGCAGAACAAAAAGCAAACAAAGGAATTGCGCCATTGCTTGAGATCAACAATATTCTTGCTTGGAGGACAGGCCCTCAGGATCTGAACCACTATTTTAACCTAGCAAGCAGCCTACAATACAAAGCTGCCAGCTGATATCAATTCCAGCATTTCGGACAGAATTTCAGCTAGGTTGTTGTGAGGTGCTAGAACTAGCCTGCATGATTTAATAGCCTGAAAACAAACAAGCAAGCAACAACAAAAAAACCCACTAACAGCAAAAACAAACAAAAAACCCCATACAGCTGCTCTGACCAGATGAAGCAAGGCAGGTTATGGTTCCTTCTCTGGCAAGGTGTCTTCTATCCAGGGCTAAATATGGGCTGCAGAAGTTGGCTAAGTGTGTATTTCAGTGGGACAGTTTTACATGTCTTCCATGACTGTATCTCAAGAACAATCAGCACCGGCCTAGTCCTCATAAAAAGGGGACTCAAGAGAGCATGTTAAAAAAAGGGAGACTAGACTTTTTTTTTGGTTTGGGGTTGTTTTTCGGGGTGGGGGGT
>NW_008795378.1:816901-836043 GCF_000699145.1 Aptenodytes forsteri | reverse complement strand
AGAGAGGGCTTGAGAGAAAACAACCTTCAGCTAAAGAAACTTATAATTTCAACACTAAAGCATTTTTAAGATATTTTAAATGTACAAAAAAGCAAGAAGGTCATTATAGAGAGCCGGGCATACTGCAACAACCCTTAAGAGGAGATCTGCAGACTGTAGCACTGTTATTAGGTACTAGTTCCTCTTATGCTCTTCAAATAATTTATGTTAGAGACAGCTTTGTAAATTAGATTCATGGTCTGTTTCACTCCTATGCAAAAAGTGGATTAAAACGTTGATCGCTTTAGTCTGGGTTAAGCTGGAAACAATGATTTGAAAATGAAAATGAGAAAGTATAATTTAACAATTCTGTACAAATCTTTCCTTTGCTATTAAGAGGAATAATACACAATTTCATTTGCACACATATAATGCAGACAGAAATTGGAAAGTTGTGATTAACTCTGCTTTGGCTAGTCATTCAGGTCCTATTACAAATGTATAAGTTTAAAAAATGTTCACTTTATAATTGGATAGCATCTTTCAGGATATAAAAATTTAATTTTATTCCACTGCTGCTTTCAATTTCTCAGTGGACAGAGCCTGCAGGCCACATTTCATAACATGGCTTTCTGAGTCAGAGCATAAAATATTTATGAAGTGTTTATTTAGAGCATTGATAAAATCCTGCAGATCACCTCTGAATCCCTAATGGAAATTCAACACCTTGGGAGCATGCAATTAATCTTTGGAATTTTTGTAAGGAAACTGCAGTATTACTATATGTAATTTCAAGCTCATGATAGTTATCTTTTATAATCTGAAAATACTGAAGGTAATGAGCACTTGGTTGTACCTGTTTTGCCTTTGTATAGCCTTAATTCACAAATGCTTACCAAGTTCTTTGAGGTTCTTAGATAAGAGAGACAGGCATGACTACTAGCCTGAGGACATTGAAGGCCAATGGCATCCTGGCCTGTATCAGAAATAGTGTGGCCAGCAGGAGGAGGGAAGTGATCGTGCCCCTGTACTCGGCACTGGTGAGGCCGCACCTCGAATACTGTGTTCAGTTTTGGGCCCCTCACTACAAGAAGGACATCGAGGTGCTGGAGCGTGTCCAGAGAAGGGCAACGAGGCTGGTGAGGGGTCTGGAGAACAAGTCTTACGAGGAGCGGCTGAGGGAACTGGGGTTGTTTAGCCTGGAGAAAAGGAGGCTGAGGGGAGACCTCATCGCTCTCTACAACTACCTGAAAGGAGGTTGTAGCGAGGTGGGTGTTGGTCTCTTCTCCCAAGTAACTAGCGATAGAACAAGAGGAAATGGCCTCAAGTTGCGCCAGGGGAGGTTTAGATTGGATGGAAGGAAAAATTTCTTTACTGAAAGAGTGGTGAAACATTGGAACAGGCTGCCCAGGGGGGTGGTTGAGTCCCCATCCCTGGAGGTATTTAAAAGACATGTAGATGAGGCGCTTAGGGACATGGTTTAGTGGGCATGGTGGTGGCGGGTTGATGGTTGGACTCGATGATTTTAGAGGTCTTTTCCAACTTTAATGATTCTATGACAGAATAAATAAGGACATTATACAACCACACAAAACCTAAGCCTCAAACTCGTGTCTGAGAACCTGGCTACAGAGAATCCTGGAGTCTCTGCTTTTGGTTAAAAGCAAAAAAAAATCCACAAACTACCTCCATAAACTTAATTCAAGTCGTAAACACAATTAATGTGTTTTCAATGACATTAATGTATTTAACTTTAGATACCTAAGCTTCTTAAATTTGGAAGCTAGTTTTCACAGATTCCCTATATAATCAATGGAGAGAGACTTCTGTTGTGGATCTCGCACTCAAGAAATTTTTTAAGAGAAGATGTCCAACTTCAGCACCTGATGCACAGGCTGTGAAACGTTCCAGTTATAAAAGGAAAGCTTAAGGGATGGAAGAATCCTCATATTTTACTTCTCATTAACATTTAGGTAAAGTTTGCCCAAGCCAGCAGGAGAAATAGCCTAGGAGAAATGCCCCTCCCCTGCATCTTAGTGGGCTGTTAATACTAAAGCTCCTGGGACGTGAAGCTCCAAGAGAAAAACAAACAAAAATCACAGGAATAGTGTACAGTAGGTTCAGTTTGTATAAAACCTGCAATGCAGCTCTTTGCTGCTCTCCTTGCTTCTTCAAAGGAAATGCTACTTAAAAAAGAAAGGAACTCTTAGTATGGGGCAGAGAAAAATAGCCCCAAAATGCTGCTGTTCCTTCACCACTCTGACTCCAAGCATAAACACCTTTAAAGAGAAGGAATTCCATCTCAAGTTGGAATCAGGGCACACTGACAGCACCAGTCCATCTCAACCTAATTTATCCTGGCTAGCCTTGTTTTATTGTGCTCAGCTGCAGCTAGCTTCTTGAAAGTGGTCTTTGCTTTGGAAAGGAAGCTGATAAACTGCAGGGATTCTTGCTCTGCTCTTTGCATGTGAAATATAACAAACTCAAATCTCCAAGTCACCTGAAAACAAGGAACTACTTTAATGAGTAAAAGGATTCACTATAGTTTATTTTTTCTGCTGCCATGTACCTGCTGCACAGTGCCACAAAAGTAGAATAAGTAGAACTGATCCACATCAAACTTGTGCCATATTGTTATATAAACACTTAAATGAAATCATTATGAATCACTCGAAGGACATCATGATCCAACTATGCATTATTAGTGACATTTAGTAGTAAACAACTCTGTTACTAAGTCAAGTGTAGGGCAAGCATGAAAAATATTTGAAGGTAAATGAAACAGAATTCTAGGAAAGATAACGAAGTGGTATACGTGAGCAAATATGCCACTGAGCAAACACAACTTATGTCTACAAATGAACTGACAGAAGTTTCATCCCTTCTGGTAGTAACGTCTTGTTACTCTATTGCTCCTCTAAGGAAAAAGAAACCAGCACTTATTACAACTAAGACAAGAGACAAAAGACACAAATTGACTGGAATTACCTCTCAAGACTCAGCCGTTTGTATCTACACAGACACACACCATTACAACTTTTTTAATTAGCAGCACATAGAAATTTAATTAGGACCTAAATGAAACATTTTAGCTTTTGTTAATTCAGACTTGCAATATTTCTATGGCTCCTGTCTAAATGGAACTTACCATAATGAGTTCTGCGATACTCTGAACATCATTCAGAATGGATATATTCCCGATGACAAAATTCTCCTTTCTGGAGCTTACATATGAAAGGGATGCAAATGCAGTGCTCATCTGTTGCTCAACGAACCATCATTCTGCACTGCACACCCCCTGGGCTTTCTTGTCAAAGCAACCTTCACATGGGTTCTACATAACTGCAGACTTGATCAAGATGTTCAAGTTTTACCTACTCTGCTACTCCAATCAATTTGAATGTAGTCTTTCCCCTTCTACTGACATGGGAGCATATTCTTACCTTGGTAAATACACTTCCACTTTTTGCTTCTTTACAGAATTAGCCCATTCGTTAATCAACGAGGCTTTCACCAGTGGTTCCAATGTGACCAGTGGAACTTCCTGTCTGGAAAGAACAATCATCATACTAATCTCATCTCCCTCATACGGTATTTCCAGAACTTGATAGATACCACCTGCTTCATTGGAGCCATCACTGAACTCTCCTACAAAAGAAAAACAACAACAAAAAAGCTATTAGAAGTATTTTCTTTTGTTTTTTATTGGAGGCAGGGGAAAAATAGAAGGTTAATACTAGGCAGTATTTATTAGATACTGGAGACAAAAATGACCCTCTTTATTCTATTCTGTATAAAATTTATATTAGTTTCTTTATTATGGTATTTGACGTTTACACCTGCTTTCTTAAAGAAAACAAGCTTATGCAATCACAGAGTTTGTAGATAATCATACTTCTGAACCCATTACCTAACTTCCATTGGTTAGACAGAGAGAAGTCTAAAAGTTGTTAAGGCTGCCAAGACTTTCATGGAAATGGGCAGAGTTTTTTTTTATTCAGGAGAGATAATTTGTCAATGATGAGACTGAATGAAATACTGCCAATGCTAGATACTGTAGAACCCACTTGGAGTTCAAGCTCAAGACAAAAAACGATCATTAGTTCTGCTGTTCAAAGAACCTCTATTTTACCTTTCTAAGGATATTACAACAGTAATGAGCATACTTTATTCATTTTAATATTTAGCACAGCACAAGAAAAATATTTTAGTGAGAAGCAAGACTAGCTCAATAATTGTAAAGAGGTTAGATATAATGGATAAACATTCTGAAATCCACCATGTGGCACCAAACAGATACCTAAAAAAGTAATCAAGGAAGAGGTCATTATAAGTGTTGCTATCTTGTTATAATACAGAAGCACACACACTACAAGACGACATCAAAATCAGAGTCCCTTCCTTGGGCAAACACCACATTTAAAATTCTAGGTGAAATAACAGACAACAATACAAATGAGTATTAGTGCAACAAGCCTAGTAAGGGAAGACTTAATAGCTTTAAATTGCTAAAGCTCCAACTCACCATAGTAAAACTCTCCCTGCTGGTACATCATTGGAATCTGCACTTCACTTTCATCATCTTTAGTGAAAGAAAAAGTTCTTGTATTTTCAGGTCTGAACTGTGATTTCCAATTGCCTTTAAAGTAGATTGCGTTGATGAGAGCCAAATGAGTTAGAGCACCAAAATCTCCTGAAGACACAAAATCTTTGATCATATCTAAGAAGAAAACCAACTGTCAGTCTGCATGTCAAATTGAGCATTAAATCAAAACTTAAGACAGCTTGAAAAATGCAAGAAAATAAAACGCTGTGCTAACATGTAATTTCCAATTCAGATGTTCCATTAAATCTCAAATTAAACTGCCAGTGTTTTGTAAACCTAAATCACAGTGTAGGTGCATAAACCCTTCCACTGAGTACATGTTAGTCAACTGTTTCTTGATCACTACTTAAATATACCCCACAATGAAACCAAGTGGAAAAGGGGTCACTTAAGGAACGTTTACACTGGTGCTCTAATACAGTTCAGCACTATCCTCTTAAGGTCAGAACTTCTACAAACTTTGGCTCCAATCCAAAGAAGCACTTAAATAAGTGCTTAAAGTGTATAAGTATACCCATTGGACCTTTACCTGGGCCAATTTTGAAGGAAGCATTCAGTTTCTAATCAAGTAGTGTCCAACAGACTTCAAAGTAAGGACTAATCATAAAAAAAACCCCTAAATTCCTAGCATTTGTTCCACTGACATTAGCTCTTGAAGAGCAAAAGAGAAAAAAACCATCTAGCATCTGCTCTGTTTATGGGAGGTATGTCAGCTGAGCATGGCAGCTGCTTTGCTCCTACTCCTCAATAAGTCATTTACATCAGAAAACAGCCTGTTACCTGCTTTAGCTCATCTTAAATGGCTTGCTTTTCAGCAAAATAATTTTGAGCTTGTTAAATTTAGTGTACTGACCAGATTTGTCACTATTCTTGAAGAATTACAGCCTACTTCAGATAGCTTTCTTGCTCACTTCTATTTTTATCTGACATTGCAATGCAAGGTGTTAAAATAAACACATTCCTCAGTCTGATTATTACTTCTTAATCCATGGTTTAAAATACAGATTAATTCTGCTTTCTGGAGCATGTGACACTGACTAACTAGTGTGAAATTTGTGTATCATGAGGCAGTATTTCTTCTGGGTTGCTGCTTGTACTTCATTTTATCTAGAACATTCTTAGAAATTAGATCTGACCCATACTGCCATATTCACTCTCTGTGGTTGGAAAAAAAAGGAAAAATTAAGAAAGAATACACTTCCAGTTTTTCCATTTCTATTTGGTACATCATATTCCCTTATATTTTTCAGCCACATCTTGTTAATACACTAATGTATGTTAAGAATTTTTCTGGCCAGAGAAACCTTTGACAGTTATGTTTTCTGCTCCGAGCCCCCCACCATGCTTAACATGCTGGAATTGGAAACCTGCCTGTCTTGTACCCCTTTCCTAATGAGAAAATGAGCCTCCTCCATCAGAGCTGGCAGGCAGGAGAGAATGAGATCCAGTGGTCAGAGACTGGGCTGAGGGACTGTTACTGTTGCAATCTAATCCTAAGAGACCCACTGCTACCTTTGTTAGCTCTGCACAGCTCCTTCCAGGGCAATGGTTATGAGCTTGGTCAGCACGTGTGGCAGGTATTAAGCAGGAGAACTTGTTCTTTCTAAAAGAGAATTTTACTTTTCCTTCAGACAGACACCACATTTCTCTGAAAAAACTCTGCAATCTGCTGCATCACTTACATTCCCTCTATTTCTGTAGCTTGAGAAAAAGGGCAGAAATTATTATTAATATAATAGCTGCCATTTTCCCTTGGAAAAAACAGATAATGCTTTTATTCCATTTTGGAAATTATATGAAGTGTTTTTCCACTTTGGTGCCATACATTTCCATAAAGCATTATGGATTCTTAAATGCTCAGACTACATGGTGATGTGTTAATTCCTTACAGGGGATTCCAATACCTTCAAATTTACAATGGTACGACTGATGTTAGAGCCAGATCCCTGCTGAATTACTCTTAAAATATCAACCTCCAGAGTGTGCCAGATGAACTAGAATGAGATTATGCTTTGATCCCTACAACGGGGGACTAACTTCACTCCCATACCTTGAGACTCTGCATGTATTCAGAAAAAGTCACATCTTTGGGATTCCAC
Organism: Aptenodytes forsteri; assembly: GCF_000699145.1. Lineage (NCBI taxonomy): Eukaryota > Metazoa > Chordata > Aves > Sphenisciformes > Spheniscidae > Aptenodytes > Aptenodytes forsteri. The sequence continues at coordinate 829,359 of NW_008795378.1, read as the reverse complement.
AAGCGAAGCAAGCACTTCATCGTGCAGATCATTTCCTCACATTGGAAAAGATTAAATTACAGGGTCTGATTTTGTGGTTCAAAATTATCTTTTTGTATTCCTTAGTATTCTATTTCTCAGTACCTTGTAACTATGAGTTCCTCGGAGAACTAGTGATACTCCACACATTCAAAGCATAGGCCAATAACCCCTTTGTCTACAAGGGGTATTGATTTTCTGCAGTTAGCAATAGAACTTATCTATTTTTGTTTGTAATTTAATACCAAATTCAGTATTAAAATACTATTAAAATGCCTACCATTAAAACATTCTCCTTCAATAAATGTTACAGGTACTTTAAGATAGTAAGACAGGGGAAAAAATCTTCAGACAGATACTATTAGCAATGGCTAATATTACTTAAGACAGATCATCCCTGCACAGGAAAAAAAATATAATTTCACAAAGAGCTGATACTAGAATTCTTTTTATGGGAGGAGATACTTTACCAAGGCAACAATTCAACAACACTGCATAACTTTGGAAACACACTTACTGCAGGAAGTATATAAAAGAATCACGTGGACTTACTATTTGTATGATTCTCCACCCACTTATTGATGTGGGTAGCTACAGCTGCACTTTGGCTGAAATCTATATTCTCTACTTCAGCTTTAAAGTATTTTTTCACCAACTGCAGAAATTTGTCACTGATATGAAATCCATTCTGCACGTAGAGAGAGTTAGCAATATTCAGAACATAATGACTTTCTTCAGTAGTTGCCATATCAGAAAGGTCCTTCAAGAAGGTAAACTCTTCACCTGAGGAAAGAAAAACAGATTCAGTGTTTCAGAAAAGGAAGTTATTCAACTTTTTTTCTGCTGGAAATTCACAAAGACATTTTATGCAAAAAAAAAAAGTAGTCTTTTTTTTTTAATAAACTTGTTTCTAAACCTACACACACCTTCAGATCTGAAAGAACAATCTACAAGGCAGAAAATACTATGTAGCTTAATTTTACTTGTTTCTAAACCTACACACACCTTCAGATCTGAAAGAACAATCTACAAGGCAGAAAATACTATGTAGAGCTTAATTTTTCTACTACCTATAATTAGCGTAATTAACGAGACATTTGGATCCCATCACAGACAAAGCTATCAATGGTAATCCTTTCAAGACCAAAAGAGTAATTAAAAAAAATTATTCTTATAAGTCACACTTTTATGTCTTGCCACCACAAATCCTGAACAGAATTTTCGTTACCTCCTAAAAGCCAGTTATTTAAGGAAAAAGAAACTTCAAGTTTTGAAGCTAAGGACTTCCCCATAGACCTGTCTCTGCAATAAACAGGTCTAGAATTTCCCAGGATCCTGCGTGGGGTGGTACAGAACCATTTGCTTGGGTAATGAGGAATCCTGAGTAGGATTAAAGTAGTCTGCTTTAAGATAGGAAGCTTGTACTGTTGCATTGTCTACCTGAAGCTGAAATTTCTAATTTAAAAAAACAAACAAACAACAAACCTTAAAACATGAATGCAATGATATATTCCAAGCAGAAATCATTGGAGTACTTTCACTGAATACCACTCATATGCATGCACAGTGAATGGCCCAGCTCAAATCAACTACATAACTTCTTCAACTATAGCTAAGGGATAATTTATCAATGTTTTAGAGGCAAACTGCAGAACTAAGCACGTGCTGTAGTCTCCACAGAGAAAGATCATCTGTGCAGTGGTACTGTTGAACACATCTTGAACACTGTATTCAGAAATTCCTCCCCAAGATCCTTTCACCAAAGACTTAAAGTCCAGTACATTGTATGAATAACAAATTTCATTCAGGTTTCAAATCAATTACTTTGACATCAAAATTCATAGAAATTGCCTTTTCAAAGTCATTTTTTGCCATTCACTCATCCCTTCCATTTGCAATCATATTACATATGCAGTCATATTTGCTTGCACTAACAGACTGTGCTTGTACTCCACAGCACAGCACTACATCCAGACGCATGACTTAGCTCATCCCACACTACAAACAGGACAGTGTGGTAGTATTGTTCTCTGCTAAAGAAATGAATCCTGTTTCTCAGAAATACTGATGGGAAGACGTAGCATATCGTGCTGAAACAGCCAAGATGCTTATAATTCCTAAATTAGCTTGTACATCTGTATGCAACATTATGCAATGCAGACAGAACATTAGTAACATAGAATTATGGTAAGAACCTATAGGTTCTACCTACAAGAACCAAACAAGTTGTGTCAAAGTAAGAGACATTTCCAGTTAAATTACTACGATTTTCATACTTTCTTATAAGCAATATTGCTAAAACTACTGCTTTCCTTTTCAGGTTTCATTACAATCCCTGAAAAGGATGTTCCTAAAAATCTTCTTGTAACTCTAGAGGCAAAGGTAAGCTTATTTTGCAGACGGAAACAAAGATCAACAGTTAACTGTAACTGCTTAACATTCAGGTGCCCAAGCCAAGATTGTATGTTAGCATCCCTCAGCTTATACAGAATCCACTGAAGCATGCTTCAGCATGCTGAGGCCATCAAACAGGATGCCAAGAAGCCTACTGATTAATAACCCATGGACATGACCGGGCCACTTCCATCATTGTTCAGGCATTGCCATCTGTTTCTTTAAGACAAAAAGCCCCATAGTAAAACATGACTAAAAGGCCTTACCATTTTTTAAGCTGTCAAAACCCAAGGAATGTCGAATTTCTTTCAAAGTGGTTCCATGGGCTCCAAGCTCTACCATTCCCATGGCTATTGCAATACTCAGAGGAGAGAAAAGAATATTCTCATCTTCTCTTGTAGCTCGCAGCTGATTGTAAACATTCACAGAAAGCTCAGCAATGGTTTCATCAGGAAAATTTGTCTTGAAGGCTTTGCTTTGCAAAACAAGCAAAGACAACAGTCCAAGGAAATACATGTCTCGAGATTCTAAGATCTGCAAGGAAATTTTAGAGAAAATAAGTTAACCTTGTTTAAGTAATAAAAGATTCAGCTTGAGAGAAAAGAGAATAGTAAACTTTTAGTCTTAAATATGTGGGGGAAAAAAGCCTAGTTATGGAGTTCAATGCACAATTCAGTTATTTGGAGGAGAAACTAATACATATACTGTTCAAACTGAAGTAATGATCTATTTTCAAAAAAAAAAAAACAAACCTACTTCATTATGTGACTTTATGCTTTTGAAATCTTTCAGCAAGATTAACAAAATGAGGCTTCTACAGAAAAAGAGCTCAAAGACATAACAATGACTTTCCCACTTTTATTTTTTAATTTTGCTGTTGTCATTGTTAAGCAACATTGATCTGGAATTACTATGTATTTCTGCACTTTTTCACCAAGGAGACCTACAAATCCACATTTCTTTCATCTGATCTTCCAGTAAGATGCAACTTATTCATCTAAGTCACTCTAAGCCCCAAACTGGTAAAACTATTTCAAGCACTGTAAGAGAGCTTGCTGACACTGGTGACAAACAAAATGTACCATTACATTGCTCAGTTGCAAAACACATGGCAAGCAGCCAAAAATTCTTTGAAAGAAAAATAAATCATGCCTTAGTTACCAAATGAAATCCCTTTTGTTAGTAAATAATGGTGAAGTTAGGTACTTATGCTAGCTAAGAGACAACACCTGCTCAGAGATCTTTAGAGGATAGAGTTATTGTATACACCAGTGAGAAAGATCCAACAAGGGAAACAAGAAAGTAAACTAAATAGAAAAAAGGGTTAGCACTAATGCTTTTAACTAATCCATCCTCCAAGCTTTGCTAAATTGCTTCAGTAAGCAACAGCTCTCGCTCTATCCCAGTTTAGCTCATCACACAACTACTGATATTAAAATTCCAGCTCCTGGAGCAGTGTACATGTCTCCATCCTTCCATTTTTCCTTTAAACTTCATGCTACCTTGGCATATGACCCACTACTGACAAGTGTCTTGGGTCAGAAATATCAAGCCAACAGAGCTTGCATTTCAGTTCCTTCTCTTTGCCGCTTACAATCTCTCTAACACGTAACGAAGCAAAGATTCCTGAAGCAGTAGGTTAGACAGTACAAGACTAAAAGCTTTAGTCCAGAAGTGTTTACATGTTGTTGTGCCAGTCTGCAGGGCTTTGTCAGCATGGGACGAATTTGTGTGAATGTGCTATTCTGTTGCTTGACTGAAGTCAATTTGTATGCAGCCAGCCCAAGTGCCTCTGCCTTATGCTTCCCAGCTCTCCTGTGTCTGCAGTTACCATAGGTTTCTATATACCTGACACAGAGACCCTTAGTAAGCTTTATACAACTTTTATATTATGCATTTCATCTTCAAAGGACTACGTAGCATTATCTAATTAACTCACACAACACTGAATGATACATAATTTAAGCATTATTACTCACATTTTATAGCTGACAAGATATAAAAAGCAACAGGGTACACATACGTGCCTTGGCAGCAACTGATGCAGTCACCAGTTAAGATTCTTCCTGTCCCCTAGCCACAGATCAGCCTTTTGTTTATTTTTTCACTGAGAAAATTAAAATAGATGAACTGGTGCAGCAATCATACATGCTTCAGGGGAAAAGGACAGGCTCTTAAGTGCGACATGGTAGCTAAAGCCTTGTTTCTCCCCTGCCCCACATCTCCTTTCTCATGATTGCTTCCATGTATGAGAGAGATATGCCCCTTTTCTCAATTTCTAATAAGCCCTCCTCTATGCTGGCATCACTTCATCTCTGGACTACCCGATCAATCTTGCTCTGATTCTTAGCAAGATATCAAAAATCTCCACCGAAGGAGTGATTCTCAAATTCCATTTGAGAATGGCACAGAATAAGTCACATAAGCCTAAAGCACGAGCTTCATATTGTGCTTATTACTTGACTACATATTTCAGTACACTTATAAAATTACCCAGCACTTCACTGCCGCCCAATGGAAAACACTTCAGTCTGAGCCATGACCATCGCTATTTATTTCATAAAGACTGAGACAATGTTTTTATTGTCCTAAACATTATCAACATACCACAAGCTTCCCCAATAACTGCTTTTCTTAGTAGCAGTTGATGTTTTTTTTAGCCTGTACATTTATTAATTATTGACTTAAGGATATTAAGGTTTCTGTTATAGAAAATAACCGGATTTCTCCGTTTTCTTTGTGATTCTGGGTATTCTAGATTTTGTTATTTAAAAAAACCAAGAGCACGCATCTCTCCTAATGTTAGATAATATACAACTTCATTCAGCACATCACTGTGATGGAGCGAGCCCAGGTATTAGCCTCTCATCCTAAAAGCTGTACAAGGCGAGAAAGGCTTATAAACTTACGCCACGCAGGCGGTCTATAGCAGTGTCAAAAACCGTACTCAAAAAAAATAGATAAGCAGCAGCTCATCTTTCTGTTGTTGAGGATGAACCCAAAGCATCCTGGCTTTTAAACTGGCCTGCAAATTTGGAGAATCTCACATCCTAATCTAAGCAAATCAGTTGTGTTGCTCAATGCGGATGCAATTATACAGATAGTTAAGCTTTCTCCCCCGTTATCAAGAACTGTTTGAGCTCACTTTGAGACCTGACAAGGTTACAACAAACATACAATAATCTTCAATTTTAAAAAAGGAAATTTCCTCAGCCTTTTAGTTGCAGAGGCAGCTATTCAGCACTCCATCACCCATCTTCGTCATATGTGCTATTGCCCATCAGGCTTAAATAATTGCAGGGGGGAGGGAGAAGGGAAATTTATACATCTTAATGAAGTGCTTAACATGTAGGTTAGTCCATTTGAATGCTAATAAAATATTTGGTATCGGACAATGCTAAGAAAAAAAATATATACACACACACAAAAATCAAAGTCATCTTTCTTCCTGACCACTCCTGAAAAGCTCCTCGTGTGAAATACTCAAGTTATAATATTTTTAGTTATTTAGTCGGACAGAAAATAGAGTAAGTACATAGATGGGGACAAATAAGATTTATACTGAAATGCTCTTACAAGACAAAGTACCAAACTTAAACTTAGTTTTTAAATACATGCTTAAGTCCCATTGATGGCAATGCAAGAGGTTAAGCTGTGCAGAATTAAATGTCCCAGTAGGAATGAACTAAAGCCAAACAATTTAGATTTCCCCCCCACTTCCCCTTCCACATCACTTTTAGTCTAGAGAGGTTTTCTAAGAGAGTTCACAGTGGAGTTCCCCATACACACGTCCGGGGAAAAGGAAGAGAGCCAGGGAGGTGGGAATGAGCACCCAGGTACAGGCAGAGGATGCAACCAGCACTTTTGCTGGCAGTGCTCTCTTCAGATATTTGTGAAAATATAACTTTCTCACAATGTATGAATAAGAGTACAATTAAGGGAAGATGTTTTAAAGCAAACTGAAGATCCGTGGGAGATGGTCAGTGGGGAGAAGGCTGTAAAAGAGAACAGACATCTGATCAAGCCTTTCCAGCCAATGTGACAATGGTCTAATCTTATCGGTCTAATCCGAGATGTCTGGGGTAAATTCTTCAGTTCAATTCTTCTTGCACTTCTGGTACGAGCATACACTGTTCTACTGACAACTGGGAATCTAGCTCTTAATTATCATTCTAGTCATAACAGTTACTGCTTCTCTGATTCTGCCTTACTTTAGGCTATATTACGTTTGGTTTTATGCTTCCTCATGCCTCTTCATGCAGCAGGTCTTGATCCAACAAACAGCTGAGCAGTTACTATGGTGCACCATGTCCTCAGCATCTCTCTTCAGTAAGAGTTGAGGGCACTCTGTTTTGTTTCCGCAGCATTTTTTTTAAATTGACTGTACCCTATTCACAAACATACTTTAAGTGAAGGAAATGAAGCTGAATATTATGTAATGTATGTCCAGGAAGTTAAACAATTCCCATGAGTATCATCAAACTTTAGACAGTCTTTTTAGACTCTTCCTCGGAGTCATCAGCAGTACAGTCCGTCATTGCTGTTCTGCATCAATGAAATCTAGTTAAATAATACTGCATCAGCTGAAAAAGGAGTCAAAGTCCACACTGAACAATGTTTAAAAATCAAGCACCATCAGTTTCAAATGTTACTGCATGCATTTTGCGTTTATTGGCTACCTATATGAATGAAAAAAAGCTGTTAAAATTACTTTCACTCCTCAATCACGCAGATGTCGAGAACAAAGACATGAATTTCTTGTTTGAGGGCCAGTCTCAGACAGAATCTAAGTTTTGTTTTATTTTATCTTAATTGATGCATGAACACCACTCTCTCCTACCAGGCAAACAAAGTATCAGTGCAAATAGACAAATACTCTCCTTGCAATAGCCTCTTCTTGAAAAACAATTGTGCATCACAAATCATCGTTAGCTACAGAAGCTTGTCAGAGTATTAGCTTTGTTCTTGCTTGCAACTGTTCGCAGGAAAAAAAGCAGCAACAGAACACTAAACAATGCAGTATCGTTTCAAAAATCTGAGAAACACCTGTACCTCCAGATGAGACATTATTGCACAGTGGTACCTGTGCAGGTGTTATGTGGCAACTTTTGCCACACCTTCAATGTAAATGGGCTTCCCTAACACACACATACTTCTTTACTTGAACACCAGCTCCTCTCAGTTTGACATTCCTACATGATTCTTCCAGTGTTTCTGCTCTGGGTGGTAGAGAGACATGCCTGTTTTGTCTGGGGGCTTCTTTCGCTTTTGGACACTGTTCTGTACAGGGTTTAAGTTTCTTGCAGCCATCTTAAATGAAGGCACTCTTCTTTCTGATTTTTCTTTTTTGTCACTTCCCTCACATATTACTTAAAATAATAAAAAAGAGATTCCAGATATATGTCATTCAGTAGTTACTCGCATTGAGGTCACGGCTAGTTCAATTCCTGGGAAACTTTTTCATTCAAAATTTCACACACCTTCTGTAAAGATTTCATCAGTCCCAAAATTCAGCCTACCACATTTCCACAACAGGTCACAACCAGCTCAGTGTAAAGGCAGCATTCCTGTTCGTTTGCTCTGTGGCCAACACAGATGTACTCCTGTACACGGGCAGAAGGAACACCGGTTTTAATAATGTTTGAAGAAAAAGATTCATAGGCTAGAATACAGGACTGATTAACTATAGCTTTTGCCTTTCCCCAAGCATAAGGCTGGAATGACTAAGAGGAAGTAGAACAACATCACCCCCTCACACCCACAAACTCTGAACTATTCAGTTCATTACATATGCTTTCAGAAAAATGCAAAAGGGGCAAGCATCCTCTGTAAGCCAAGATATTTTGAGAGATATCATATCAACAAACTCAAACCGAGTTCACAGACATGAAGTACCGTGAATTTTGAAACAGTAAGAATTGGACTCAGCGTAGGAAGGTGCCAAAAATTCAGTTAAGGGTTGGATTCTAGTACCTTGTGCATGCCAGACAGGTTGAAAAAAAGGGGTTATAATTTCCTTGTCTTTTACACCTTTACAGACTGTGCATTTTATAAAGAAACTCATTTATGGTTTTAAAAACCTACAAAATAAAACTGTGATATATTGCCTTAGTTCCTCAGCACACAGAGACTAAACTAAGATTAGTTGCCTTAAAGATTACTCTTGGCTACATGCAAGCTAAACACCAAAGGTGCAGGAAGCACAAACGAGAAAAACTGCTGATTCCTTTTGATCAGTGTCTAAAAGAAAAGCTTGGGGAGAAAAGCAAGTGTGGTAACAGGATTGATTACCTTCTCTCCTGTAAAGAACATCTGCAGGAACAGACAGAAGTCTGGCAGAACAATTTCATAAAGCGAGAGATGAATTTACTTAGGGAACAAGCCCTGCTGGTCAGAGGAAAAAAACACTATGTATCTAGGTAGGAGTGTATGTATCTGGGTGCTTCTTCCTTCCCCTCAAACCCAACCAAAACTGTATCATGTTTGTGACAGATTAATTATGAAAGGATACAAGTTTGGTGAAATTCAACCACTACTGCTTTGTCAGTTAGTAAACACGACAACTGCTGCAGGCACCTTTACTCTAGATGATTTCTTGTTGGCAATCTTATCAAACAATACAATATCAAAGAGGGAGGGACTGCATAACTAGTAGTAACAATTTAGAAAATCAACACAAGCCTCCCTCCAAAAAGAAACCAGCGAACACCAGTTGAGCAGAGGAGATGCACTGAGCAGTTAACAAGATCATTAGCTGTTCACCAGGACCAGGCAGTGGTTGTCATGGCTACCCTGAAGGATGTGCAAAGGAGGTACACAGCAGTAAGGAAGAGCTCCTGGACTGGTTTAGGCTTGCCTTGGGCATGCTGCTCTGCAACAACAGGGGAACGTGGCTGCTACCACACATCTCAAGATTCTTACAAATCCATTTGATCAGTTTGTACTGCAGAACAATATAAGAATCGTTTCTTCAATCCCTTCTGCTTTGTCCAGGAATCCAACCTTTCAGGTTTTTATTTATTTAAAGATTGGGCAAAATTTGCATCTCCAGCTAGCGTTACTGTTCTCACACCTGGAACGTTGCGGTTTTACCTGTAGAAAATCCCACAAGTAATGTGGCACTTCCATCAGTTGCTTACTTTGTTCATTGTCCTTTTCCTCCCATTCTTTCAGCTGCTCTCTCCCTCCAGCACGGGGACTGACAGACAGCATACTGTGAAACAAGGCTATAACCTGAGTTGACTTAACCTGAAAAATCATTTCTTTTACATAACAAGTGAAAGCAGGCAGGTATACAGGGGACAGCAGGGCAAAGGCTAACCACTGTAATCGGGCATCTAAATGGGAAATCTACATCCTACCAACTGCTATAAGGGTCTACTTACACAATCCACTAAGGCATGCTTAACACGGAGTTGAGATACAGGAAAGTCTGCCTGAAGGTGATAGAAGGTAAATGAAAGTACCAATTCTCAGGGCAACAGATATGCAATTCATGACGTGTTATTGCTTATAGCCAGAAGTATATACCCAAGGAAATGGGAGAATAACTAGATGTCCATAAAATGTTTTAAGTTATGGCTATCGTGGACAGTGCAAGCAGTACATGAAGGTATCTACAAAGCACTTTGGTTATTAGTAGTAGTTTGGTTATTGGAAGTAGCAACAATCACGTGAAATTATATATGTCTCTTGATATCAGGCAGGCACACAAATGCTAGCTATGACATGTTACATCTAGCCAGCAAGTCAACTCCTTCATATTAGGGTATGTATTTGCATTTTCTGTGTTGCAAAAAAATGTTTATCCTTAGCTTATGTGAGCATATGACCTTGTCAAACAGAGATTCTACAGACACATCTAGAATCATTAAGCTTGTTTGAATTTATTTGTTTTAGAGATGTGCAATGACATCTGTATTTCAATCTGCACAAACATTAGTAATAAAGTTATGGGATTTTATCACCATCTGTCAATTACGGAGTCACTGCCTTCTAGGAGCAGGAAACCTTGAGGTTAATTTCATCAGAAAGCAGCACAACAATATATCAAATACTAGGGTATTTAAACCTCTAGTATATAGTGACTAAGACAAAGAAGAGTCATTCTATAAGAAGCATTTGGACCATACTAAAAATCTTGCTCTCCAACACACAGCAAGGCATGCCCCTCAGATTTCTTTATTTCTATTTTTTAAATGACCCCATAACACCAGCAGCTTCTAGAAAACCTGAGAGGTACACTGAAAACTTTCATATTGACAATTTCTACCATTAAATCCCAAATGTTTTTAAACTTTCATGGAGCTTGGCATTGAGTCACTAACCTACTGAGGCAATTATGCAAGCCAAAGTTGTCTTAATTGAGCTTCCTCAAGCATAATCCCTCAGCTCCAATTAAAAAATAAAAAGAGATGCTGAGAAGCCATGTCCAAAATACTTAAATTTGAATAACCTAAAGCAAACATCTAAATCCATGTCTAGACAATTAGGAAAAGGTGGTCTTATTTCAAAAACTACCATTAGGCCTGCAATTGTGAGGATCCATATACAATTTCTCTATTTGTTTCTTCTGTCCAGAAGAAAAAAAAAAATTTTAGAAATTGTTCGGCGGAATGCTTTTATTTGTGACAGCTACAATGTGCCCCACAAAGTAAAAGCCATAAATAAGAAAACACAAATTAAACAAGCTCTATGAAGGAGAAAATTTGAAGTATTAGAGAACTTGGGGATTCTAAAGGCTCAGAATTGGGGGCGTGCATGTAGCCCTTCTGAGAAAGTCAACAAAGCCTGACTGGGGAGAGCTTCAAGGCTAGAGATTAAAATATGACATTGGATCTGCTTTCAACAGATCAAAAGGGGTGTGTGTGTGTGTCTATCTGTCAAGTCCCATAGAAGCAGCTTAATCAGGCATAGATTGATTTCTTTTTTTTTTTTTTACATATATTTATTTTCAGTGAGGGTTGTCAGTCCTGTACACCACTCTGAATGAGGTCACTCCCATGCACATTGATCTTGTGGTGAAGATGTTGAACTCGATTCACTATTGACAAGAGTAGAACTGGCTGAAAGAATCAGTGTGTTTCATTTCAGAAACATCAGTTATGCTTATTTTGATATTAGACAGCTTTCTGTGTATACTATTTGACTAACAAATTAAAACTTAATATACCATCAAAACAGTGACTAGATCTCAAAAACTTCTTTGTTTTACATTTTGCAGTAAGTTGAAAATTTGGGGCATCTTCTTCTATTCAAAAGTGAAATGGCTGGATTTCCCACAAGAACAGAGCAAGACACAAACAGACAGGTCCATATAGGTGCCTCAAAGTCGCCTTACCTTAGACCTGAGAGCCCAGCAGTGGAAGCCTCCTCTTAGGACTGATTTTACTATGGAAGGAGGCAAAATGCCTAGACACAGGAGGTGAAGTTGATCTTAGTCAGAGGCTGTCAAGAACCAATTTTGACAAGTTCTACTTTTGGAATTTTTTTTTCTTTTGAATGTGTGGTGGGTTGACCCTGGCTGGATGCCAGGTGCCCAAAGCCACTCTATCACTCCCCTTCCTCAGCCAAACAGGGGAGAGAAAATACAACGAAAGGCTCATGGGTCAAGATAAGGGCAGGGAGAGATCATTCACCAATTACTGTCACAGGCAAAACAGACTTGACTTAGGGAAATTAGTTTAATTTATTACCAATCAAATCAGAGTAGGGTAATGAGAAATAAAACCAAATCTTAAAACGCCTTCCCCTCACCCTGGGCTTAACTTCACTCCTGATTTTCTCTACCTCCTCCCCCCCAGTGGCACAGGGGGACAGGGAATGGGGGTTTTGATCAGTTCATCACATGGTGTTTCTGACATTCCTTCTTCCTCACACTCTTCCCCTGCTCCAGAATGGGGTCCGTTCCATGGGAGACAGTCCTCCACAAACTTCTCCAACATGATTCCTTCCCACGGGCGGCAGTTCTTCACGAACTGCTCCAGCGTGGGTCCCCCACAGGGTCTGCAGTCCTTCAGGAACAGACTGCTCCAGCGTGGGTCCCC
>NW_008795378.1:809204-816507 GCF_000699145.1 Aptenodytes forsteri | reverse complement strand
GACATAGGGGAAGCTTCTAGCAGCTTCTTACAGAAGCCACCCCTGTAACCCCCCCGCTACCAAAACCTTGCCACACAAAACAGAATGAGAAGGCCAACATAGTACTCCACTCACAGTGCAATCATCTAGGGAAGGTACCCCAAATGAGGCAGTATCATTACTTTTCCTTCCTCAGATCTCCTCGGGCTGGTTTGGGAAAGGAAGGGAGAAGGGTGTAATCTGATTCTGTAGTAGTTTTCTATCAGAAGCAGCAGAGATAGCACACTGCAATCAGCTATTTTAGATACAAGAACAACTTCTTGCCTGCTCTTGCATGTACTGCAAATTTCCTTACTTACAGTAAGTCACATTTATGTTATTTTACTGTGAAATTCAGTTGATCAGCAGCCTCCCAGAAGCAAGCTCCCAACTATAATTTAATTAAAAGGGCAGTAGCTAAGTTTCACCATATGCAACTGCCAGATGCAATCATTGCAGTTTAAGTCTAAAGGCAATATTACTGCATGTACTGGAGCATAGTTTTATAAGTGATGAAAGCTGTCACTTATGTCACAGACATTGCTGTAATGCATTATGCTATTACAGTTTCAGCAGAACCGAAAAATATTAATAATACATTTTGTGAAAGCATTTACAGCAAGTGAGTTTGGAATACAATGTTTCAAGTGCCATACACTTTTTCTTGCAACTCCATATTTATGCATAGTCACTTGAGGTATGTTACATTAGACTATATACTTTGCCTGAATTACACAAACTCTCAAAGCCAATTTTAATCCTTCAAAAGTTGGAGGACTGAAGGACACAACTAATTAGGGATAAACAAAAACAGAACAGGAGTCCTTCACTATTCAGTGGTTCATAGGAATAGGGAATACTGCATCAAAAGTACCTTAAAACTGTGTCTCTTTGGAGGAGACTTGCTGAATGCATTTCAAAAGCCTACCAACCAACTCAGTAAAATTTTTAAATGTCTTTAACAAAAATGCAATGAAGAACGGTAGTCTTTAAATCATCCCAAAATAACTAAATAGACAAGGTATATATTAGCTGTGAAACAGTGTTTCAAAAGTTCAAAGCAGAAGTTAATTCTTCAATATATTGTTCAGCTTCCTTCACAAGGACTTCAGAAGAAAAAAGATCAGGCTATGGATATAACTATGTCAAGAAGATGAAGAAAGTTAATTAAAATGTATCAGGATTTCAGAAAAGGAGTCTATCACTTCATAAACTGAATGCAAGTGTGACATACAAAACAGCTTGCTTTCCTACAAAACAATATTGGCTTCAGACTTGCAATCAACATCGGGCTCCATTTACATTTAGGTAATGTCACTATTGCCAGGAGAGTTATTATTCACCTATGTTAACACTACTTAGATCAGAATTAGTTTCTTACAGTACAGTAATAAGATATACAGATTGCTTTAGAAAAAAAGTAACATCTACTTTTAATGCTAGGGTTAATTGTTATACCCTAATTACAAGTGGCAATTCATCATGACAAGGATTGTTACTTATAATGCACAGACATTGTTTCTCTAATGCTTCTCAGCTTCACAGTCCATTTCTGTACAGAATATGCAAGATCGCGGCAGCCGCAGCCACTGGTGAGCTTCCAGCCAGCTACAATTACTCTTGGAAGCAACTGCATACATCAGACTGTCATGACAGCCACAGTCCTGACAGCCAGCAACAGACTGGTATTAAATGCCGGCCCACACTAACTCTGGAGCACAGCAGCATGCCAGCAGAGCTCTCCCAGCCACCCTGGCAGCCCTGGCACCTTCCATGCTGGCAGCTGCTCTGGAGCCAGCTGGGGGACTTTACAATTACTCTTGGAAGCAACTGCATACATCAGACTGTCATGACAGCCACAGTCCTGACAGCCAGCAACAGACTGGTATTAAATGCCGGCCCACACTAACTCTGGAGCACAGCAGCATGCCAGCAGAGCTCTCCCAGCCACCCTGGCAGCCCTGGCACCTTCCATGCTGGCAGCTGCTCTGGAGCCAGCTGGGGGACTGTGCTGGCAGAGGTGGCCAGGCCATTACCATCCACGTAATAGAGCTGTCCTGGCACAGCAGCTGAAGCTGGACAGGACCTATGAAAGACTGTTTTTAAAACCAGTTGAAAGAGCTGTTTTGGCAAGCGTGCTGAGCCTGACCAACAGAGCCACAGTTCATACAAAAAAAATCAAAATGAAAACAGCCTGTAAAGCTGGTCTTGCACAAAAACTTCAGAGACAAAAGGACAAGAAAGAGTCACTCAGAGGGTGTTTACTGCTGAAGCAGCAAAATGGAGTCAATGAACAAGTACATTTCATCAAAATCAGTAACACTGAGAGAAAAATTTAGCACTGCTATGTAAGCTTCACCACTTCAAATATTTCTCTAAGATAACAGCATAACATCTGTTACAAAATAAATATTTTTTCTAAAAAACTACAGATGCAACATTTTTCACTTTGTATTTCACACAGTGGAAAACTCCAAACAAGACATATGATAAGAATTTCTTTTTGATGTAAAGGATGCTGATCACTGATCTTCCCAAAGGAGTGAGAAGCATAGAAAGACCACGTGGAGAAGAAAATTAAACTCCTCCTTCCTCCCACCCTAAAGCCAATTTCACTTCTTGCCTCTTAGGCTTCAGCACCATTGCTATCTGCTCTCCTAGTAGTTTTCACATATTTTTGAATATTTTCATTTGTCTGTCTTATCTCCATGATTTCTTCAACTCCAGAACTCCAATTTTATAGCAACCAGGGCATCTGCCCAATTACAGACATGATTACAGACACCAATACAGACAACTGATCAACTCACATAGTATCTGGACAGGAGGAAAATCCAGCTAGCCTGGCATAGTGGACAAAGTTGCCACTAAAATCCTCACTTTTTTCTCCACATGATCATTCTAGTCCTTCCTCCCTCTTGCTTCTGCATAAGCATCCATGATCTTACCAGCTTAAGGAAAGGAAAAAAAAAAGGAACAGTAGTAGCCTCATACTGTTCAAATTGGGTGAGCTGGCAGGGTACGAAGACAAGAAGCAAATTCAGTGCCCTGCATGTGTTACTGAAATTGTTCAGAGAGAATATTTGGAACAGCAGCAGTTTCAAGGGATAAATGGGAAAGTTGGAAACTGAAAGAGAAAGACAGAGAGGAAAAAAAACAATCCCTGCTCTGCAGGCATCTTATCCACAACAGAAGATATGCAACAACCAAAGAAATACAACTGCTTCAGTTAGAGGCAAAAAACAAGGCTCATTTTACTTGGGGGGGGGAGGGGGTAGGGAGAGGAAAATACTCACATTTTTGTTCTAATAGTTTTGTTTATCCTGGCCTTGGAGACCTATAGCTGTTGATATATCCCTCTTGGCTCACCATGGACAAAACAGCTCAGTTTAGAGTCCAGTATTCAAGCTGTGCCTGGAAGGTGGAATCTGGCCTTGAAGCGCGCTTCTGTGGATCACTGTTCAAGCCTCATTGGTTTGTGTTTATGAGAACTGATGCTGTTCCAAGTATGCTCTCCATGATGAGCCATTTAAACAACACATGCAGGGAGCTGAATTTGTCTTAATCTTGCTTATTCTCCCACACAGAGAAGTTTGTATCACGTTAGATCTGATTCTAAATGCTAAAGCAATTCACATGAACAAGAGCAACCATGAAGCACTGAAGAAACAGTCCACTTCCATTGTTCACTGGCTCACATCTATACAATCTCCCTGTGGCTATATCAACACATTCATGGTATGTTTTACAGAGGGTATTTGGGGGGTTTTTGTTTGATTGGTTTTGTTTTTTGTGGGTTTTGTTTTGTTGAGGTTTTTAAGATTTTAAATGGGTTTTTATCATTTGAAAACTCCAATACCTTACAGGAAGTAATCAAGTCATTTCCAACACCCAGAATGAAAAATGAGGGTTGGAACCTCATTGCCTCCCCCTCCCAAAAATAGACTACCTGTCTTCCAGCAAGTCCTAGGTGTTTCCTCTAGGATTTTCTATGGCAAGTTAATATTAATTCTACCTTTTGTTAGAGAGACTATACTACTACTCCCATTTTTTGTATTATATGCTATGATTCATGTGCGTCTAGGATTTTACATTGGTGGGTAATATACACATTCTTATTAAAAATTAGGTTAATCTTTTTAATTAGTGTGGCTTTGAACACTAAATAGGCTAACCTGAATTCTTGTGCCTGTATACAAGATCCCAATTTTCAAGCTTTCCACAGGTTAACTGATTGTTATGTTTAAATTAAGTTGTTAAATAGGCAAGGCGGACAGCTGTACCTCAAAGCAAGGAATTTAGACCCAGTTTGTGCCAACCAGTTCCATTAACACAGCCACAGCAGAAAATATATTTTAATTTTCAATCAGTATATCTCAGCAGCAAACTCATTAGCCAACAGTCAACCAGAATGCATTGCCTCATACGGACCTCCTGGAGTTGGTGCAGCTGTATGCAAAGTGTTGCCCAAAGCGTGCACATTTTTTTAGTTATTCACCACAGAACAGTTATTCTGTTGGATCCAAATACACCCCAATATGTAAATGGGCAAAAGCTCATCTCTAATTGCACAAAGAATCTGTTAATCCTTGAAGAAGCACACAGAGATCAACTGTACACCTTGTGGAAACTAGACTGTATACCTCGGCCACCTGTCTCATCATCAGGTAAACTTTCACTGTGATACATGAGATACTGTTTAAAATTATGGCTAGCCCACCTCTTAGAGGGAGAAAAGCAGGCGTGCTTTTCTCTTAAATTCTAAAGGTAGAATTTAAAGGGGTAACATTACTTACAGTATGAAATTATCCACCTAAAGTTTATTTCTCCTTTGTTCAAAGTCATCCAAGACAGAAGATAAAGGCTTTTTAAGTGAAGAACAATGCTCAAAGATTTGTTGTTTTAAGTAGTAAACTGCCTGTGTACAGGTGAAAGCAGCTCAGCTGTATCGTGTCCACTCCTGTTTGACATTCAATGGCACGGATTTCTGCATAGCTTAAAGAGCCAACTGTAATCAGCCGAGACATCAGCTTTGTGCTTGTTTTCATAAAAATATAGTAAAGCCAACTGCAGCAAACATCAAACGTTAAACAGGACACATGTCTTTTCTAGCTCCCAAAGTCTGCAGTAACCGAGCCTATTAATAATAATGGAATAAAAGTTTACCACACATTTTTTTCCCCAATGCTAAATTAAAAAGCTAGACTTTAAACAAACTAGTCTTCACTGCGTAGAGTTGCAATATTTGCATGCTTACTGCGGCTACTAAATACAATAATAATGACATCAAACGTGACCATGCACTTGCCTAGGTAAGACTTAAATTTATGTCTCTATATAGCCAGAAATTAATAGCCTAACATTTGTTTTCCCATGATTCACGGGGTTTCAGGAATTGTTACGATGTACTAGGAGGGGCAATGAAAGGCCTAGTAAAATAATGGATTAAGAAAACTCTCAGTACAGCAAGACTTGAAAACACACTTACCACAGCTGTAATTACAAGCCTGAATGGCCACAGCTGATCCCTAACCTCAAACACTGCTTACACTCCCATTCAGTGAGTCTGCATTAGGAAAAAAATTTTACTGTGGCTGGCCTTATTAAACAAACATTTCCTTGTACTTGTTTTAAAGGTTCTACTAGTTTAACATGTTTACATATAAAGAGTCAGACCATGACATTACAAAATTAGAGCACTAACTACCTCAAAGTCCTCAAGTCGTTCAGATTTTCATAGGTCTCACCACTGTCTTTCTGCTGAATTGTTTCAGGAAGGGAACTGCAACCATATTCACCTGCTATTTGACATCGGCAACTCACCACTCCCTCTAACAATTGCTGAGATTACTTTATCCAGGAATGCATACTAGAAATTTTTCCCTGTAATGTCCTGATCAAACTGGATGTCTCAGTGTATTATGATATTGCTAATGAATTGTCAAAGAGGTCGAGCTGGTTACTGTGCAATAAAAGCTTATATTCTAAAGTAGTTCCTTTCAAAAAACAAAATTATTTTCTATGTCTAAGTAATTTTCTCCTAAGCTTGACTGTGACACCAGTCCAGCTATGAATTCTTTAAGGCAGGTGCTTATTTTTTAATTGGACTAACAATGATGCTAGCTGAGGTAGCCAAGTATGAAAGTACTGTGGATTTAAAAGCTCAAATTTTGCCAGTTGGGGAATGTTTTATTCCAGTCTCTATCTTTGATATCAATCATGAAGGGAGAAGAAAAACAAGGAATTAAAATACTATTCTGATTGTGTGCACATAGTAGATGGGACAAGAAGAGTCTCAAACTGTAGTAACAAAACATCAGGCTGGACTTCAACAATAGCATTTTGCTGGCAAAGACAACGAAGCTCTGGAATAGGTTGCCTGGGGAGGTCTCTAGATCTACCCATATCCACTTGATCCCTTTAAGAAGGTTAGACAAGCACATCAGGAGTCAAGAGACAGTTGACTGTGACTTGGGAAAGTAGATGAATTAGAGGAGAGAGTTTCAAAGTTGCTCGTATACAGCATACATTTTCTCCATCCTCCACGTTCTGAAAAAGATACATATACAGACACATACATGTATACATTCGCAAATACTTCCCCACCCCCATACATATGGCCCCATTTTAAGAACCATAAAACTATGGTGGTGTTGGGTTGACGGTTGGACTCGGTGATCTTAGAGGTCTTTTCCAACCTCAATGATTCTATGATTCTATGTACCTCTTAATTACTGAAAAATAGTGCTGAAAAGAAATTTATCTACCCAATGAATAGTGATCTCACATGGAAGATGCATGAGAGGGAAAGCAAGAGAAAAAGACTATATAAACCTGGTCCCAATGTTCTATGCAAAATGAAACAACTGTTAAGGGAAAACCAAGAAAGGTCCAGCTGAAAATCTCTTTTGGTTCAATGATTTTGGAATTCATTGGCAAAGCAGGCAAGCAAGGTTCAAATCTCTGTTCTGCATCAGGTATGGAAACACAGAAGTAGTCACTGTTTCGAGTTTTATGGCTGCCATATAAACCCCATTAGGAACCAAGTTCTGTTCACTATGCATCTGTGCTGGTTTTGGCTGGGATAGAGGTTAATTTCCTTCATAGTAGCTGGTATGGGGCTATGTTTTGGATTTCTGCTGAAAACAGTGTTGATAATACAGGGATGTTTTGGTTATTGCTGAGCAGTGCTGACACACAGTCAAGGCCATGTCTGCTTCTCACCCCACCCCACCAGCAAGTAGGCTGGGGGCGCACAAGAAGCTGGGAGGGGACACAGCTGGGA